>NC_134484.1:358720356-358847856 GCF_040206685.1 Ascaphus truei
TACTGTACATCCCTTCTATCCATTGCTTTTTAATGCAAGATAAGATCTCATTTGCCTTTGCAGCTACTGCATGACTTTGAGCACTATTGCTAAGCCCGTTGTCTGCAAGCACTCCTAAATCCTTCTCCATCAAGGATTCTCCTAATTTTGCCTCATTTAATTTGTAAGTCACCTGTTTATTCTTGTTTCCCAAATGCATAACTTACATTATCTGTTGTATACCTCATCTGCCATTTACATGCCCAAGTATACAGTCTATCCAAGTCCTTCTGGAGAGAAATTACATATTGCTCTGATTTTACTACACTGGCGACACACTTTATTCGAGCTCGGCTAGTCCCACGAATTCGGGTATACCCGGGTGTATTGAGGTTTGTGACTGTTTTCTGCCCGAGTGCATTGAGTTATTTTCCGGCAGGGATTGAAGCATTTTATTCCCGTTGGCTGCAATACTGCACAGTACATATATATATATACTGCATTACAATTCATGAATTTATGCCATCTGGTAGACACACGAAGCATTGCAGCCTAATAAATCCTAATCATTATCATTTAACAGATCAGCCGCCCATCAGCCAGGCATGAACCCAGGCTGGGAAGGCAAATGCAACGGGGCTTGTCAGAGGTGAGGAACTGCGCATTCCAGGTATCTGCCAGGTACATACCGGGTATTTGCTCGAATAAAGTGTGTCGGTGCAGTACCTTACACAATTTACAGCAAAGATGGAGACTTTGCTCTCTCTACCAACCTCAAGAGCATTAATCAACAAGTTAAAAAGCAAGGGTCCCAGTATCAATCCTTGAGGTACTCCATTTACAACTTTAGCCCAACCTGAAAAAGTTCCATTTATGACAACTCTCTATTGTCTATCCTTCGACCAGTTTTCAATCTAGGTACAAATATTTTTACCCACTCCAATTTGCATTATTTTGTACACTATCCTCTTATGTGGCACCATATCAAAACTCTTTTCAAAATTTAAGTAGACCCCGTGAACTACATTACCCTGGTCTAAACTCCTACTTACCTTTTCAAAGAAACAAATACGGTTACAGTAGTTTGGCACGACTTATCCTTCATAAATCCATACTGACTACTACTAATAATTTTGTTATCCATTAGGTATTCCTGAATATTAAACCGTATTAAACCTTCAAGTAGCTTCCCCACTATTGATGTCACGCTTACAGTTCTGTAATTCCCTGGTTGTGATCTAGTTTCCTTTTAAAATATAGAGCACCATGTCTGCTTTTCACCAATTTTGTGGTACTATGCCTGTGAAAATGGAATCCTTGAATATTAAATGTAAAGGTTTGGCTATTATTGAATTTAACTTCTTAAGAACTCGTGGGTGCATGCCATCGGGGCTAGGTACTTTATTTACTTTCATTTTATTTAGCTGACTATGCACTTTTTCCTCAGTTAACAAATTGTTTGCTAATATAGAGGTTGGTGCTTTCTTCTGGGGCACTATTTTTGCAATTGATTCATCCCTTGTAAATACAGAGGCAAATTATTTGTTTAATACCTCTGCTCTTTCCTTATCTCCAATAATTTGCCTGCCCATCTCACACTAAAAGGTTCCTTTATTCTCTTTTCTAATATTTTAGTTATTAAGTTACTTAAATAACTTTTTAGGATTGATCTTATTTCTATTGCAATCCTTTTTTAATTTTTAATTTTTGCTAATTTGATTGCCCTCTTACAAATTTTGTTACATTACTTATAATTCTGATATGATGCCTCTGTTCCTTCTGACTTTAATGGGCCTATTTACTAAACTTCGATAAATGGATTAATGCAGGTTAAGTGCCCTTTTCAAGTGCTATTGCATGTGTAGCTATGCTTTCAACTGCAATTCACTAAGCTCCGAGATGCATATCGCACTATAAAAACTCACATTCTTTTCTCGCAATCTAAAGGGTGGTGAGATTGTAATCGCGACTTGCATATCATGGAGTTTATTTTTACTGCATTGGATTGAATCCGGGGATCTCCGGAGAACCGGATTAATTTCAGCCCCGGGGACCCCCTGCTTCCTGAGTTACAGGCCTCGGTATGAGGTGCCGGTATCCCTGCAAAGTTTAAATTTCCTGGTTACGTGATGCAGGACTTTTAAACAATGCAGGGTGATATACCGGGGCCTGTGTCGTGGTAGACCCAGCTTATTAACCTCTTAATTACCGGGATCATTGATTGAGCAAGCAGAGAGATAAAAATAAACTGTGATTTATTTACCTAATGAACGTACACAACTATGTTACACAAATTACAGGAAAAAGACACACTTACTTTGGAAACTGGGATAACAAAACTAATCTTTCTAGTTGCAAACACACAGCAAAATAATTCCTGGCCACTTTTCCTTTCTGTGGCCTCTTGCTGTTGAATTCTGGTCACTTAGCCTCTGAGAAATTTAGGCAATTTACTCAGAGCTGGAACTTCTCAAATGGGACTGAATCTCAGGTGAATCACACAAGATGGAACTGATGAAACTCTTAGATGGAACTCTTAGAACTGACGAATCTGACCTGTGTCAGGGCTTTTCAAACCTCTGGTGTCGAGGTCCCAGAAAACCTGCCGTCCAATCAAAAACCTTAGCAATCACCTAGCAACCAATCTAAAACACTCATACAGGGTTTCTCACCCCTGAGCCTTTTCCCCGGGCAAGTGGAATATCCCCCTCTGCCCCTTCGCCCCCCCCCCTCGGTGCGAGACTCCACAGCGGCTGGCTGTTTAGCAAAGAGTGTTAGGTTTCCCTGTGTCAGGTCAGGATATAGGTGCTCTATAATAATGGCAGGGTCCATCTGGCCTAGCACCTAGGCATCTCTGAGCCCTTTCAAGTATGGCCCCTCGACAGACACAGCGGAGCCAAGCCTGGTAACCATCTGTGCCTTCCATAATCCATGACTTAGAAAGCCCTCAGCTCATATACAGGTCATGAAACACAGACAGAGCTCAGTGCACATCCAGTGAAACTTATAAATGGTACAGTGCCTAAATATATATGTATAGATATCTATTAAATAAAATGGTCTTTTAGTTTAAATATTATAAATCATTCTTCCTGGTAATGCACAGGTTATTAAGAATTTATATTAGTGTTAGGGACCCTTGAGATGTGGTCTGCCATGTAGTGGCTCAGGGGCTTACAACACTTTGGCCAAAATGTTAAACTAAAGACCATTTTATTTAATAGATATCTATACATATATATTTAGGCACTGTACCGTGTATAAGTTTCACTGGATGTGCACTGAGCTCTGTCTGTGTTTCATGTTCTGTCTTTGGTTTTAAATATATATTGCCATGCTCATTAGCACTCCTCTGTGACACTTATATGCTTATATATATGTTGTGGTTATTTTGGGGGTTCAATATGAGCTTGTAGGTGTCCTGTATGTCATATACAGGTCAGCAATATCTATACATATTAAACTATTCCCGTTTAATAAAAGATGTGGTGTCCTGTCTGCTGCATGCAAAAAGTTGAGTTCTTATTCTGGTGTCAGGCATGGAGTGAGTGTAAATATTCCCCACATTCACGAGCCTCCTTCTTGGCACACATTAGAAAAATACTTTTAAACTTTTAAAACACTGCAAATCTGCTCAGCTTCATAACCTTAGCGTCAGCACCTTCCTGAACCCCTACTCTAGGCTCAGGATACCTGGGCATGTCCAGTATGTGGGTACCTCTGCTATACTGGGGAGTCCCTTGCTATACTAAGGACTCTGTGTATACCTGCAGATATCTTTTAACCGCTTCATACCCATTTACCTTGTCTGGAAGATGCTGCAGCAGGGACTCTGGCGGTGAGTCGTAAGAACGTTTTCAGGGTACGAGGTTGGCGGAGTAATGCGCTTAGCTGTATTAGAGGATATCACTCAATCTCCGTATACAACTTTTGGGGTATCCAATAACCCGGGACCCCGCTACATAGATGCATTTTGCAAAGACTTTCTCTGCCAAACCCACCCTGAAACTTACAGCCTAGAAATCCTAGAAAAAAATCACATATTTATTTAATGTCGCAAAATCAGTATACAGTTGCAGTAACACATTTTTGACATCTGGGTCCCAGAGCTGACACTCTAAGACCCTAACACACGGGTCAGGGTTAACCAAGTGGGCTTGACCTTTATTATATGCCGGGTTAACCCCTTCACTGCCACAACTCGGGAAGCAGGGTGTCCCCAAGGCTGAAATTAATGCGGTTCATCTCCAGAGACCCCCAGATTCAATACTGTGTTATTAAAATTTAAATGAAAACGCAGCGATCGCCTGTAAGAGCTGTGCAGCGTCTCTCTGTGCAGCTGTTACAGACTGCTGGAGTGACATGTCGCTCATCAAGCAAACACTAAGTAGTGCGATTTGGCATTTTTTTAGCGAACGATAACTCACACAAGTTTCTTATAGTGCGGTAAGAACATGCAAACCTGTTCGGTATTACAGTGAACTTATCGAAGTTTAGTGAATAGGCCCCTAAGAATCGAAATTCCTGCTTCTTCCTTACCATTTTCTCCCCTACCTGTTTATTTAGCTACTGTACATTGGTTTAGACTTGTTTCTTTTGTATTTATTACTCAATGGTATACACTGACAAGCGTGTTTTTCTAATAATGTTTTAAAGACTGTCCATGTATCTTCCCATCTATTCCTTATTGATTATTCCTCAGTTTAGTAAAATACTGTATGCCTTTCCAAAATGTAAAGCCTTTGTTTAACTCATATAATATTTGTTTTAATAATATTTTTTTTCAAATGAGACCATTTAATAAACACTGTTTCCCAAATGTTCCCAGACTTGAATATTTGTTATTACTTCTACATTGTTTTACATTACAAATCCAGTATTGCCCCTCTCCTGGTTGGCTCCTCAGTAATTTGGGTCATGTCATTATCTTGTAACACCCCCAAAAACTTGTTTCCTTCAGTTGTAATGCTAATCTCATTGCTCCAGTCTATGTCCGGATAATGAAAATCACCTATTGTGCAAACAGGACGTAGTTTTGATGCTTTCTTCATTTGCAAAAGTATTTTGGCTTCCTGAATCTCACAGATATTTGGTGGTTTATAGCATATCCCTGCAAACATTTATTTGTACTTTAACCTCCTCTGCTAATTTCTATCCACAGGGCCTCTACATTTTCATAATTCCATTAATAAACATCTTCCCTTTTAATAGGTTTTAAAATCCAGTTTAACATATAAACATACTCCACCTCCTCTTGTATTTGCTCAATCCCTCTGAAAAAGGGATTAACCCTCTAAATCAGTGATTTCCAAACTTTTTTGTTTGGAGGAACCCTTGAAGTATTTAGAAAAATCTTGGGGAACCCCTATCTGGCTGACACATATTAGGTTCGACAGGGGTCAGTCACAACATTTCACACCTCACGAGCCACCTCTATTTCCCACCCTTTCCCCTTTTATTTCTCTCCCATCCATCTCACTAACTCTCCCCCCTCCCGCCTCGCATGTATTTATTCCTTGCGTCTCACTCTTACTCCCTCTTTTCTTCACTCACTCCCTCCTGCCCCCTCTCTTCTCTCACTCGCCCCTACCTACCGTCAATTACCCCACTCTCTCTCAATCCATTCTACAAAATACATACCAAAAAAACCCTACCCTCAGGGGGGGGTCTGTGGACAATAGGAGGAACTCCTGAGACTGCTTCAAGGAGCCCCAGGGTTCCACGGAACCCTGGCTGGGAATCACTGCTCTAAATGAACCTGCTCAGTCATGAGTTTTACCCAAGCATGATTCAGTAATGCCTACGATATCATAATGCTCCCTTTTAGCTATTAATTCAAGCTCCCCCATTTTATCTGTCAGGCTTCATGCATTAGCAAGCATGCATTTTTTTCCCCGGTCTGTACTATTGTTATCTTACCTGCTCCTGCCTTTCTATTCCAATTGGAATTTGTCTTTAGAGGTTTTCTAGTATTATCTGTGTTTAATATTGGTGTCTCCCTGCCTGTCATAATGCCTCTCCACCCTACTCTACCTCCATGACTCATAGCTATTTCCTTATTCCTTATATGTATTTGATGTGTACAATTCTCTTTCCCATCCCTCCCCATACCCCCTTTTTCTATTTATTTTTTTGTGATTGAAAAAATGCTCAAAATGTTTCAATAAATAAACAGTAAAAAAAAAAATGGAGTGAAAACAGGATGCTTATTCTCAAATTGTTAATTAGGTGCAAACCGGTGTACAGGCCTCTAGTAAAAAAACAAAAAGAGAGCTGATAATGGTCTGCATGTAGTTTAAAGCATGTTGATACTATTGTTACATAGCACCAGAATCTGGTCTGCGTTGTGCTTCTTTTTCATTTGTATTTTAACTCTTGTGTTTCATTGAAATAGACATGATTATTTTAAAGTAGTGTAGCCATGCTGTAAAATGGACTACAGTCACCTCTCCTGCTGACAGTAAGGCCTGGTAAGTTATGGGCATGCCAGCAGTAATTATGGAGGTTTGCCCTCACACCCTGGTGAGGTGCCCTATGTGTGGATGGGAGTGGCTACATACTCTGAGTCCACCATTAGTGACATCAGAGATGTGCCCGCCCCCTGGAGATATAAGGCACAGCACTGTTTAAAAGTTAGTGTGTTGGAGGAGAGTGTTGCAGAGTTGGTTGTAGTTGTTGGAGAAAGGAGCAAGTCTGAGTACAGACTTTGGAGGAGGCGGCTCATAAGACTGTGACCAGGGACCTGGCACAGGGAATATCTCCCTGAGGGGAGATAGGGAATCCACCAAATTGGGAAGAGATACCTTGCAAAGGGAAGTGCGGTGAGCATGAGCGGCTGAGCACAACCGCTGTGAGGGGCAGCTGGCCCACCTCACTGCAATAAAGATGATCTTGTTCAATCATACCCTCGTGTGTAAGTGTGGAGTGATTACACAGAGGAGTGCACCACAGAGGAGTTCCTCACCAGGACCATCCACAAGCGGACGCTGGGATCCTGATGAGGTGGAGTCGCTGCACTGGATATAGGTAGGACTCAAGTACACTACCTCAGCTGCCTGTCTAGGTTGGCAATCCCCACACAAGACCATGCGGGAGACTCAGGAGTCCTGTTGCCAACAGGTGCACCACCAGACACTACACTGTAATGGGGACTGGTTAGACCACAGGGGCCAATGTGAGATTGGGTGGGTCAGGCTAGGCCAGAAAATCCGTTACAGTAGTTTAATTTGTTGACTTTTTCAAAATGATTTATTATTTGTATATATAGCCCTGGTAGGTTTGGGCTATTATTCTGTCCTCCTTCTGTGCAATAATCCCTGGTAAGGGCAGGTTTGCCAGGAGTTAAGATGGGTTCTCCCTACTCACTGTAGTTCAGTTGGTCACAGAAGGTAGTGCTCAGGCCTTGTGTCAGTCAAGGGCACAGGGGTGGGGCTACTGGATCTGTACTAAATGAGCTGCATTTCCTGTTTTCAGTTAGATGCTCCTACCCTGAGAGGAACTGAGTCTTACCTAACCGAGCTGTCAGGGACCTGGCAGGCTTGAGGCCCTCCCACTGGGAGAGGCTTGTAGACTGTTCCCACTATTCTGATAGGGGGTAGTGGAAGAGCTAGGCCTGCTTCCAGGGCCCTAACTGGGAGTGAAAGGCCAGGGTCATCCTGAGGGAGAACTCCTGAGAAGTACTGCTGTGACTGTGTATGCTGTACAGTGTGCTGCAGAGGAAATAAAGTGTTCCTGATTATAAAGAAGCGGTTGTGAGACTGGAATCTCTCATCCCTGAGTGGGACGTTCTATTCCAGGGATTCCACCCCATATCCTGGGGCCTGCAATAGATGAGGTGCTGAAAGAGTGAGTACGTAATGGGTAGGTCCCCACAAGCCTGTCCTGACCTTCCCCATAATACCATCAAGCAGGAGACTCAGGAGTCCTGTAAGCCAGCAGGTGCACCACACTATTATGCCTTGTAATCAGAGCAGCATTTCCCCTAAGAGACCCTATATGCGATTGGGTGGGGGAATACCCGTTACAATTGGAGGCGCTGCTGAGATAATCAGGACAGGCTTTCAGCGAAGCAAAACTGAAAGATATAAAGTATGCTTCCAGAACAAGTGCTGCTGAAAGGGGGAAGTCTAGGGGTAGTCAGAAGAATGAAAAACCTCGCAAAGCACACCCTAGACTGCCCTAAAGGGTGAATAGGTCTGGAGACAAGGCTATTGCTGTTCTAGTCAAACCTGAGGTGGGTAGTCAGGATGCATAGGGGGTGGCCTGGTTAATGCAGTTAAGAGGGACCCCTGGATAGGATCCACGATACTGGCAGCCAAGAGGGGGAGACACAAGAGTACTGCACAGGGAAGAGCCCAGATTACTACTAGCCAGTATCCAGACTATGAACCGCAGAGCACGTGTACTGGACTGTCATCGTGTGCAGTGTACTACAGAAAGAGTTTTGCCTAGCCTGGGGTATGCCGAGTTTACCACTTGTTGGAGGCTACATGTATTGCAGTGTTCACAAGAGAGCGAGTTCCCTGCCAAACAGTGAGGGTTGCGCTACAGTGAAAATCGTAGGTTCTCCTAAGATGGCGGCTGCTATATGCGATAGTGCACCGCGCGGTGTGAAGAAGCTAAAATGGCGGTTCCCGCCGAGTCTGGATGGCGCATGCGCTGCGTGCAAAAAGACTGTGATCAGAGTATTTGTAGAGATTTGGCCGGGTCTGGCGCGAAAGCTAGAGCCCCGCTTATGTGCAGGAAGAGGCGCGAAAGCTGGAGCCGCGGCCCCCTGCCCTGTGACTGGTTCAGCGAAGAGTTCACGTCATGAGGTAACACCCAGTGACCCTCCTCTAATCTCCACCAGAGGGAGGGGTAACAGTGAAAGCCAAAGTCACGCCTTACTACCGAGTGCCCCTCCTCTAATCTCCACCAGAGAGAGGGGGCACAATGAGAGACAATCCCAGAGCTTTACCCAAACTGAAGGAGGAGCTGGATGCGAGCTGCCGCAACCTCAGACTGATGGAACATGGCGGGCCAGAGGAGTGAGCTACCCCTTTCTTTTGTGCCCGTGTATACATAAAGTAAGGGCAGGCGAATCCGACTTTGCCTGTTACTCGCTGCCAGAAGGTTTCCTGGATGTACTCACTGATGGGATCACCAGCTTGCGCTGTTTGGACCCTGACTGTGTATGCCTGGGAGAAGACCTTGTTTGGGGGGCTATTTTCTTTGTGAATGGGGCAAGCCATCTTGTGTCTAGCCCGCTAATGCCTACCAATGGGATGTACCAAGCCCCGACGACTGAGACAAGGCCCGAGCTGGGTCCAGAGACCGCAACCCAAATGCTACCGGGTGAGGTGATCGAATCTAACGAGGCCAGAGCCAGTCCTCTGGTGTCAGCAAAGCCCGATGGCCTTCGCTCCAAAGCCACTATCCAAAGTGAGGTACCAATGTACCTGTCCCCAAGGTGTGGAGCTTACTATATGGGGCCTGTGGAGCCACCACCTACTACTACGGACCGGTGTGATGGCCCAACGGGTTATGCCATGCAAAGTGGGTCACGTCGATGCTACCCATGAAGGCCCGTGCGCCCTAATAGATGTTCCAGGGGGTCCATGCACCCCGGTTCCAGTCCTGGTTCCAGAGCCTGAACCTCTGATGGCGGAACCAGGAAGGAGGTGTCCCTGCCCCACTCGTCCGACGACAGTTCCAGGATGGTGATGATGCGCCAACCGGCGGACCACCCCAGCGATCCTGTGAAGGAAGAGCCACCTACCTGCAATGGAGAGTGGCTGAGTCTAGAGACCACCCCATGGTGAGCGCTGGTGCACCTAGGACCACGGTGAAATTCCACGGCTCTGGCGGTGCCCAGAACAGCAGAGGCGGTACCTGCGACTGTTCCAGACGAACCAACGACCATCGCGTACCAGCGGAGCGGTGAGGTACCACCCCCTTGCTCCCGACAGGCTGCTGCGGAGGAGTCAGGAGATGAGGCCCAGCCCGGCGCCTACTTCCGCGTGAAGGACCACACCAAACTTCCGGTGCAGCGTCCTGCGTATGACGTACTTCCGGTGCAGGACTTGGCCTTGCACCGGGATCTCATGATGTCTCCCCATGATGACATGATGACGTCAGTTACAAGGCGACCTCCGGAGCGGACTGGGACTGTGCTGTGACCGCTCCGGTGAGTAGCGCCCTCCCCAGGCGAGAAATGGACCACTACATTTACAGGGTGGTAGACCGAGGGAAACGCTGGCCTGTCGTGGCTGCGTCCAAGCAGCCAACATCCCCTGCGGTAGGCCATGGCCTAGTTGAAGCCCAGGACTTTGACCCGGACACTGTTGCTTCCTATGCCCCAGTCTCTGGCCCCATTACCCCTGCCATTGCCCCTGCCCTATCTGGTTCGGATTCCAGATACAGTCACCACGGGTCACTGGGTGAACAGGGGGTCCCCAAGCCATTCACTGATTACCGGGACTGGGTGGGTTTGGTTCAGGACTCTGGGGATTTGGGTAATGATGTTGTTCATATTGTGCCCGTTGCCTGCGTAAAACCCTATGTGCCTCCAGTGTCTGACAGAGTTGTCAGAAATCACCAAAAGTCATTCCTTTATTTTCACCACTCAGTAGAGGGGGAAATTGAGTTTGAAATGGGTTCCACTGATGAGGACAGGGGATATAGTTCTGATGATGAGGAAAGATCAGACGAGGAAAATTGGGATACTCCCTTGAGGACTGGGATCCTGAAGTATCAGATGAGAATTGGTATAATGAAGAAAGTGAGCCTTACATCTATAGGAGATGCCTTAAGAAAGTGTATGGGCATGATCCTCTCCGACCATTAGCACCGATGTCTAAATTATGGCAGGATTGTAGGTGTCCAGTATGCCACCCAGAGTGTTATGGTACTTCTGCTCCAAACCCAGTGGACCATGCTGTGCGCAGGCCACCCTAAAAAAGTATAGCTAGTACAAGTGAATACATATCCTGAGGGTAGTAAAGGAACCTGATCCCAGGTATTACTGTTAGTAGCGGATTCTCCACGTTGGGAGTAATCTTTATTCTTTTGTGTCACCATCTAAGGAGGGTGTATAACCTGCAAATGTAATAACACTGTATTATGGTGAATAATATGTCATGTTATTTTGTTTTGTACAGGTTGTTCAGCTGCAGGATGGACCCGCAAATTTAGGTCCAAGTGGGGACCATTGAATTCCACCAGAGTATAGCCCTGGTAGGTTTGGGCTATTATTCTGTCCTCCTTCTGTGCAATAATCCCTGGTAAGGGCAGGTTTGCCAGGAGTTAAGATGGGTTCTCCCTACTCACTTTAGTTCAGTTGGTCAGAGAAGGTAGTGCTCAGGCCTTGTGTCAGTCAAGGGCACAGGGGTGGGGCTACTGGATCTGTACTAAATGAGCTGCATTTCTTGTTTTCAGTTAGTTGCTCCTACCCTGAGAGGAACTGAGTCTTACCTAACCGAGCTGTCAGGGACCTGGCAGGCTTGAGGCCCTCCCTCTGGGAGAGGCTGGTAGACTGTTCCCACTACTCTGATAGCGGGTAGTGGAAGAGCTAGGCCTGCTTCCAGGGCCCTGACTGGGAGTGAAAGGCCAGGGTCATCCTGAGGGAGAACTCCTGAGAAGTACTGCTGTGACTGTGTATGCTGTACAGTGTGCTGCAGAGGAAATAAAGTGTTCCTGATTATAAAGAAGCGGTTGTGAGACTGGAATCTCTCATGCCTGAGTGGAACGTTCTATTCCAGGGATTCCACCCCATATCCTGGGGCCTGCAATAGATGGAGGCACTGAAAGAGTGAGTACGTACTGGGTAGGTCCCCAGAAGCCTGTCCTGACCTTCCCCATAATACCATCAAGCGGGAGACTCAGGAGTCCTGTAAGCCAGCAGGTGCACTACACTATTATGCCTTGTAACCAGAGCAGCATTTCCCCTTGGAGACCCTATATGCGATTGGGTGGGAGAATATCCGTTACATATACAAAAATACTATATATATACACACACACACACACACACACACACACACACACACACACACACACACACACACACACACACACACACACACACACACACACACACACACACACACACACACACACACACACCTGTGAGGCATAGAAATCACAAAATGGAAACTTTCAATCAGGAAAGTAGGAAATAGGCACAGATGTTGCTGAATTGCTTTTCTGTCATGTCTTTTATAGGAAGACGATCATAACAAAACAGGGCACAAGGAAAGAGTCATTTTTTTCGTAGTAGCTGTTTGCCGGTTCAACCTTGCACCTATTTTCATCATTCTAGCGTGGAACCAGAGTGATAGAAGTTAATTGGTCTGTCCATCAACCTGTTACAATGAGTTAAATATGAGTTAAAGCAACTGAGCTTGACTATTGCCAGATGCTTCCAGCAGATGGCTGCAGCTTCTCAAAAAACATGCATGCACCAAAATAATAACTTGGCATTGTTGTGAAGTGTTCAATAAAAGATACAGATTCCAGAACTATCAGTCAGGATGTGGCAGTGAAGTGGCTCAAAAGCTAATTGCATGCCAGTTCTAAATTTGCTGCAAGCACCAGGTTAAAAGCATTTCCCTTCCACTCTAGATTCTCTTATTTGTTGTCCTGGATAATATTGCAACAGGTGAGAAGGTGACCAGAAGAACAGCAAAAATAACCCTGCAAAATGTTTGATAAAAATAAACACACTTCTTCTTTTGTAGACACGTTTTGAACATTTCTGTTTTGTGTTTACCTGCTTTACCTGCACTATTCTAATCACATTACATTACGTAATATTATTTGAATCCTGTATTTTTTTAACTTTAGAAAACTGGCTTAAGGATAAATTCCTAGCTTATTCCCATTAATACGAATGATCAGTACAACTGTGCTTCATAGAAGGCTGTAGCAAGGGTTTTTATAACAAATACACGTATTAAACCCTGTAGGCTATTTTTAAATATATGTTTGAGTCAATTTCATATTCAATTCTTTAATATTATGTTATATAGTATTGAACAATATGTGGGACTAAATCAAAAAGAAAAGGTAGTAATTGAACCAGACTAGTGCTAGTGAACAGCATGCTGGGGCCAGTTCGCGTGAACTGGTTGTTACATTTTGACTAGTTTGCCGAGCCGTTTGTTAAAAACAGAAATAAAAACAATAATTCTGATAATCATAATATATTAAAACACAGTGATTTTTATGTTGAACATTGGGTAATTAATTGTTTAAACTTAATAATAATCTACTCCAATAAATGTAAATTCTAATCACATTTTCTCAAAATCTGCTACCCTGATCATTTTTGAAACAGCATGATTGCATCCAATGCCCCATTTGTTAGATACGCGGAGGAGGCGACGGGTCTGTGCGACTGTGAGACTGAATTAAATGGGTGAGTGTGTTCTGTTATGCTTTATTAATACAGTATTTTCAAATTGAAAACTGAATTTTACAGACTGATTTGTACATTTACTTCTATTATATGTTCTTGGGAATTCAGCATGAAGACACAAGGTGTGTTATCGTCAGAAGTGAATTATGAAAACGACAAAACTATATAGAGCACATTAAGTGCTATTCCAATATCAGGACCAAGTACTGTAGCAGATGGCTCATTTGAAGTCCCGGACTGTTATTCTCAAAAGCAATTAAAATATTTTAAGGAACAATGGTTAATTGTTAAAAATGAAAAGTCGGGTTGTAAAATATTCTCTGACATTGGTTGTTTGGGTATCATAAAATATAAGCTGCCTCTGACTGCAATAACAGGGTTGCCTGCAGGGTTGCCTGCAATGGACAGACCATTATAACAAACTAAGCCATATCAGGATCCACAACTGAACTGATCATTATCCAACACAAGACTGCCTCTCCCTAAACTCTGTGCCAGATCGGTTTAGTATATTCTGTGTCACTTAACATTGACACAACAGTCTCAGGGAGTTAGTAAGTCTTAATCTAGAACATACCAGAGGCCACAACGCCACTCACTCCGGTAAGGCTGACTATATGTTTAACATCCCATATCCTTAGCCATTACATATACATAATGAAGTGACTATACACTAAGCATCACTGAGCTACTATATGTCACTACGCCTACGGGTGCCACACCCTGTGTTAAGCATTACAAACACATAAAAGTAGGTGTCTAAGTGATCGGAACTACTAGGATTATGTCCAACTAGGCGCTAACCAGGGGGTGAATCACATAAGGATAGCATCAGAAGGACAGATCTCTCAGAAGAGCCACGGGACCAGACACTCCCCAGGCCACCACTACCACCTTATACTAGTGAGTGTATCGGACCCATTTACGGTCGGTGACTACAAGATAGGATACACACATTTATGAGGCTATATATGGTTCTATGTGTCTGCATATGAAAGCACTCACTGAGTAGTCTTTATCACCTCAGGTATTTAAACATATTGCTTAATCTTTTAAACCATATACGTTTTTGTTTTCACTATGCTTTTAAAATTTGATTTTAGACCCTTTACGCAGTTCACAAATGACTATTAAAATTATTATTTACAATTTAGTCAGTAGTGCACCCCTATAGGGATTTCTTTGTGTGGAGTGTGTATTCTTTACATACTGTACCCCATCAACTACCTGTTATTATCGAAAGAGAGAAACTTACAGGTGGAACATCTAAAGAAATGAAACAAATATCTCTGAGATTAAAGGAAAAAACATTCATTGTCGAACGCACATCAGCAGATAGTCAAGATTTTAGAAGAATCTGAAAAGCAGTCACTGCCTTTGGTAATTACAACTTTGAACAGCAGAGCTATTGCCATTACCGTTAATATTTTCAATGCAGTGTATAGTCAAGCAAAACACACTAAACCTATGTCTGATATTGACATTGCTCCCAAGTTACAAGAAAATATTGGGGTGAGCATCGGTTATTGCCTGCATTCATGGTTATCGTCAACTCGATTTGTTGAACATATCTCAGCTCAAATCGAGAAAACTCTTTTTAAGAACATAGTTAATGAAGACACAAAGGTTTGCCTAATAATTTTAAAAAATCATCAACATTAGCTAAGAAAAATGCATTGGTTATATATTTACAATGTGAAGTCAAGTCTGGAGCTGAACCAATAACCATTTTTGTCAATCTGAAAGAGCTTTCATCTATGACTGTGGACAACGCGTTTAGTTCTCTAATTGCTTCCCTAATTGCAATATTTGAATGCACTTATTTGGCACCATCCGGCTTAATAATCCACTAACCATTAGGGATCGGCAAAACTGTCAAAATCCTTTTCAAGTGGATTATTTTGACAAAATCCTGTCACCTTGACTCATTAACTCATAGCACTCAGTACATATTATTACTTTATGCTTGAAGTGCTTTCAAGGTTATAAATGCAATCAACAAAATAGATATCCTTTGGAGGTATGCTGTTAGTAGACAGCATGCACTGCTACCCATCAGCTGGTTGAGCTCACCCTGCCAGAGCTGCTGTTCTGAATAATAGAGAGTGCGTGTTTTCAATTTCTCATCCTGTTGTGTCGGACACCATACCCCATTCTTTAGGTGCCGTAGACTTGTCGACCTAATAACACCTGGTGTGCTGTGGGAAGCAAGTAGAATAACTTCCTGTAGTTTGTAGAGTTTTATTTCTTGTAAAATAAAGTATTTCAATTCAGTATGATCCTTGCACTCTGGCAAATGGCACGGCGAATATTTTTGTCCCTGTTCTGTTATACGTAGCGATTTTTGTTCATATCCGTCATGTAGTACCAAAATGAGTGCATATACCTATAGTAGCTCCCTCCCCCTAACTTCATTTAAAAGTAGACCGCTTCCACTTCCTGGTTGACAATTGAATGATCCTTGTGGAGCATACCTGAGATATCTGTGAGATACGGTAATTAGCTACATGTGTGAGCAGCGTACAGCAAGCAGCTCAAAAGTAGGTTGTTAGACTGATACTATAGATCAGCCAGTTTAGCTCACACTGCTGGAGCTGTGGCCCAGAAAAGTAGTAGTGGTGAGTTTGTGTCCTAAAATAAATAAAATAGCACTCCTCAAATTATGTTGGAATATTAACTGGGCAAATCAATGTGGCTGTTCTCTGCAGCATGTAGCATATCTTTCCAAAGTTTCCCTGGGTATTATAGAAAGAGGGATGCTAGCTATTTGATCCCCAGTGACTTGGATACAGGTGCGTCTTCTACTCCTTTTTTTCTGTTACTGCAGGTATTCTTTCGTCAAACAGGCATAGGTAACTGCTCTGGGAAGCTACTTTCTTGTAGATCAGTATCAGTAACATGGGTGATCATGGGCACAATTTCAATGTGGATGAATGATTGGGATTGTATGTACAGGCTTCCCAGCATCAGAAGCACACAGGTGGAGAAAGGCTTCCTCCAGATGTTGTGTTCTCTCTTGCAGCAGTCTATCCATAAGTGAATAGAGACCATCCATACTCCTCACAATATGGTCCATCCCCTCTAACTCAAGGTCAATTTTATTATCCATTATGTACATCTCTGAACCAGCTGAGGTACGTGTGCAGGATTTGTGGCAGCTTTGGCCATAGGTGTTCAAGGTATTATGGTATCACAATTGTCCAAAAAAGAAAAAACACTTAACTATGCCATGTTATCCTTGAACAAGGCACCAGTTAAACTTACACTGGAGTTCGATCCTTGTTGTGGTACACTAGATCAAAGGTGGGGTGAACTGGGTCTGGAGTGGGATGTGATCGGTCTGAGGTCAGTTGAGCTGGATGCAATGGTGCTTGAGGTACCTGGTGCAGAATGAGAGTTAAAGACAAGTAGCATGTCTCAACCTGGCTCATCCGTCAGGTAGAAATTTCTCCTGCTTAAACTGCAGGGGATCACTCTAGCAGTAAGGAAGTGTATGCTGTCAGAGAGGGATTCTAGGCAACCAGACCCTTTATTCCAGGATGCAGCAGACTCTGGAACCCACAAGAGGGTGCACCCCATAGATACTGTTACGCCGGTGCTGCCCGCAGACCAGACCCGTCCCTTCTACTGAGGTGAGGAACGTATATGGGCAAGCACCCGCAGCAAAAGGAGCGTGTACGGAGTATGGTATTTAGGCGTTGCCAGGCCAGGTGATGTTAGCTAGCAATACTTGCCGGTACCGGAGAAGAAGTGCCGTCGTCGTTGCCGTTTTAGCCAAGGTCAGGGATTGGAGAATTCCGGAAGGTCGTTGTCCAAGCAGGGGTCGAGAGCCAGAGAAGTCGTAACCTGAGAGAATAAGAGAGAGAACGCCAGAGTAGTAATCCTAATGGAAACTATGTCGAGCAATGAATGAGTGGGAGGACAGGCATTATAAAGTGCGGCTGACCAATCAGAGGTGGAGGCAGGCCTGGAGGAGTGCATAGAACTGCCCTGGATAGGTCCACTTGATTGGCAGGCAGGTGAGGACTCTTATTCTGGCAGGAGGTCCTATTAGTCTGCTGGGGGCGTGGTTTCACTGCTAGAGCAGTGAATAAATTATTTTCACCCGGCGCGCTGTACACGCGCGCGGCCGGGACACATGGCAGCCGCATGGGAGAGGGAAGAGCCAGCAGAAGCGGGAGACCACCGGGGATGGCGAGGAACCTCTAGTACAGCAGGAGGTAAGTGGCGCCATCGAGGGGCACGCACCTCGGCACCGGGGGTTACAGAAGGTGAGGAGGGGCCAGGGCATGGGCGCCGGAATCCCAAACTCCTCACAGATACCAACCAAGATCCAGACTAAGGGAAAGAGCCCCAGATAACAGGTACCTCTTTGGACTTGGGGTCAGAAGCTGGTAAGAGGCCTATCCTCCCAGCCCTGCAGACTGGGACTGGGAAGTGTGAGTCAGCCATTACAAAGGGATATGCCTGTTTTGTTTATTTTGTATGCTGCCATATTTACTAAGTAGTGTTCTGCCATAAGGCACCTTCGGTGCTGGAATACATTACATCCCGTTCAAATAAATGGACTGTAAGGTGTCTTCCCGCGTCAGAAGACGTCTCATGGCATAAGACTGCTTATTAGATATGCTTCTCTATTCCAGAAAAGGGTAAAGTTCTTTGTAAAAGTATGACCACTCAATGAGAAGCAGAGCTCAAAACAAAGTATACAGTGATAGTGGTGCTAGTCATCAACTAGTTTAGCTAACACTCCTAGAGCTATTGTCCTAAATAACAGATTGTGTGGGTTCAACTTCTAATCCTGTTGGGTCTGTCTCCATACCCTATAAGGTGTCTTAGACTTGTCACCCCAATAAAACATTGTGTGCTTTGGGAAGTCAATAGAATCACTTCCTGCAGTTTGTTAAGTTTTATTTATTTTAAAATAAAGTATGTCAATTCAGTATGTGCCTGGCACTCTGGCAGATGACACAGTGAATATTTTTATCTCTGTTTTGTTATAACATAGACACCTTTGTGCATATCCGTCATGCAGCACCAACATGAGTGCATATACCTGTAGGTGCTCTCTCCTCCTGGCTTCCTGTACGAGCAGACTACTTCCATTTCCTGGTTGAAAGTTTAATGTTTCTTGTAGAGCACATCTGATATACCCGTGAGATATGCTAAAAGCTAGATTAGCTACATGTGTGAGCAGTGAGCCATGTGCAGTGAACAACTCAAACCTATGATGTAACAGTGATGCTACCCATCAGCTAGTTTTGCTCACACTGAAAGAGCTGTGATCTAGAAAAGCAGTGGTTGTGGGTTCTAGTCATGTTTGGTCTGACACTATTCCAGTTATTAGGTTGGTGCCTTAGACATCAAATTTATATAGGTATGGAAATCCTTTTAGGAAGTTTGGAATGGGATTCATTTACATATACTTTGCATAGACATTAGCATATCTCCCAGACAGGTACCTCAGGTGTGCTAATTTATCAGCACAGACATGTCTCCCTAATTTATTTTGCGGGACGTTTCAGTGGATATTTATATACAACTAGAGACACTACTAAATTGAAAGTCTCTGTCTGCAGATTTTTAACAATTCGGCAAATGGGATTTCAGATTCATTATGACTTTTTAAATAATTCTTAAAAAACTGTCAGGATTGTATTCAATTAAGGATTTCAATGAATCCGATATACTTTTTTAGTACCTTATCTGCAGACGGATTTTGATGGGGACACACAGATGTGGTCAAATCAATCTGTGGAATTCCAGGAAATGAATTTGGACTGGTTCTCTTATCTCTAATTATAACGGTCACAACAAGTATAAGCAGAAGGACAATAATGACACTTTCAATGAATCACATTCACAGTAATCTCACTGAGAGAAGGCCCACTTCTTCTGTCCCCCCTCTGTCTTGTAGACGATAATGAACTTCCAGTTAAGAAGTGATACAGTATAAAAAGGGAACTGAAAGAGAAATTACCAATCATCCGGTTATGTCCCTATCCCTAGCTAGTACTTCTGAAACGAAATGTAAGGATCCGTGAGGCGCCGCGCGGTCGGTGCAAGCAAAACCGACCCTCCATATATCCAGCTACCAGCACTGCTCCCAAACCTCCCCTTGAGGCCTGTCGTCATCTTAGGAGCACCCGCGCAGCCCACGCGGATCTAAATGACAACTCTGCTGGTTCCGCCTCCCGGTTAACTCCCCGTGGTGACATTATCAGCACACGACACGTGTGCACTGCACATGTGCAGCACGCACCTGTATCCTCTTAGTAATTCATCAGGAAAATTCCGCACATCTGTCTCTTGCAGCTGAGCTTCCTATCAGAATCCTGCTCAGTGACACGCCTCCTGCTCTGATTGGTCACAACTCCCTGTAAATACTCTGCAGTGCCAGAGGCTCATCAGCTGAGCATAATCTCTGTTTGTGCATGTGCTTCTCAACAGTCTGTTCTGTTCCAGCTTTGTTTGCCTTGCCTTGTTGCCTGACCCTGCTTGCCTTTGGACACAGCTCTTCTCCTTTCCTGACACAGCTTACGTTTGACCATCCACATCTCTCCATCCCTGACCTCGGCTTACTCTTGACGATCCATAACTCTCCAATCCTGACCTCGGCTAAAGCACCCTCAACGATCCGTACCTCTCCACTACTGACCCCGGCAAGTATCAAGACTATTCTCACTTCTGTTACCCTGACTCGGCTACCTCAACTACTTTACACTCCAGACGCGCCCACATGGCTGTGGGTTGGCGTTACAGGTGCGCCGACGAGTATTCTAAAGCTTGCCTTGGAAAATCTAGGGCTATCACCAACAAGACCCAGGTACATGCTGGGTACATGCTGCAACATTTCAGTGACATTTCTGCAGAAAGACTAAAGGCCCATCGGATTAACACAGCGGGGGCTCTGGCAGTCCCTTTCAAACTGAATCTTGGGTCTTATTGGTGATAGCCCCAGATTTTCCAAGGCAAGTTTTAGAATACTCGTTGGCGCACCTGTATATACATTACCCCACCTCAGCAGCGTGGTCAAATCTTGTTTGTGGTGAGTACATCTAAAATAGATAATGTGTGGAGGCATAATATTGAGAATGTTAATAAAACAGTTAGTTGTACTGAAAAGAAACAAAGCCCACCACCACTACCACTGAAACCAATGTTAGACTACACTTATAGTGCCGGCGACGCGACCGTGACATCAGGCTGCGGTTGCTGGAAAAATCATATTGAGATGACTTCCAGCGATCGTGACTAAGCCGTCGCTACGTCGCGTCGCGCTTACATAAGCGCACGTGACGGCGGCAATACATTTGTTTTTTTTTTTATAACTTTCATTTTATTAGGTGAAACAGTACATACATGTTAACACAATCCATTGGCTTACAACGATTCACCTTATTTCCGTTTTTCTCCTCCAATCAACATACATAACGTGACATGACATACCGGACGGACAAAGGAACCAGGGATAGGGAGAGAAGGGGAAGGAGGGGAGGGGGGGGGTGGTAAGCGACTCCGGCGGCTTTTGTTCTGTGCCTGTATTGACTTCCCTGATTAGGACCGGGACCTCAGCTCTTTGTGCGGCTTTATTCTGTCTTTCCCCCACTATATTGGGTTACGCTTTGGCTAAGTCTACCCTTTTACGTCACTTACCCCAAGGCCTATCGTCTAGGATCCATTTCGCTACCGGAGAACGCCTTTTCTAATTATCATTGCAATATGTTGGTAAGATCGACCCCCGGGATGTCTGTTTGTGTCAACCAAGGTGACCAAACTTTTAGGAAATTTGTGCCGGTGTCGTTGACCAGACTTGTCAACTGTTCCATCCGGCAGACGAACCAAATTCTATTTCTGATTTTGGGTATAATTGGAATCTCCGGTTGCTTCCACAATGCTGCGATCTCACATCTAATGGCAGTGGCGAAGTGTGCAATTAGTCTGTGTGTTGCGTTCGAGAACCCCTGAACCCGCCGGCCTAACAGGAACAGCCATGGGTCTAAGGGGACCTCGATCTCTAGTAGCCGCTGCAGCCACTCTTGGACCTCCTCCCAATTCGGGGCCACTTTTGCGCATGACCACAGCATGTGGAGCATGTCTGCTCTTTCCCCACACTGCTTGGGGCAGAGCGGGGAATAGCCTCTGACAAATTTCGAGAGTTTTGTTGGGGTATAGTACCAACGCATCAGGACCTTATACTGCACCGACACACTTTATTCGAGCAAATACCCAGTATGTACCTGGCAGATACCTGGAATGCGCCGCTCCTCACCTCTGACAAGCCCCGTTGCGTTTGCCTTCCCAGCCTGGGTTCATGCCTGGCTGACGGGCGGCTGATCTGTTAAATGATAATGATTAGGATTTAATAGGCTGCAATGCTTCGCGTGTCTACCAGATGGCATAAATTCATGAATTGTAATGCAGTATATATATATATACTGTGCAGTATTGCAGCCAGCGGGAATAAAATGCTTCAATCCCTGCCTGGAAAATACCTCAATGCACTCGGGCAGAAAACAGTCACAAACCTCAATACACCCGGGTATACCCGAATTCGTGGGACTAGCCGAGCTCGAATAAAGTGTGTCGCCAGTGTAGGCGTTCTCCTTTAGTGTGGTACAGATGGAGCTCTTCGCTGCTGCCTGTAGGATCCTGTCCCATTCATCGTCCTCTAGTGTGTCCCCTAAGTCAGCTTCCCATTGCCTCATGTAATTAAGTCTAGGCGCGTCGGCTGTCTCCGGACAGATCACCTCTCTGTACATTCGAGAGGTTAGTCCCCGTGCGTCCGTTTGTCTGGCACACATCTGCTCAAAATTTGTTCTCCGTGGCCGGATAGGGGTCTTATTATAAAAGGCCCTGATCTGTAAGTATCTAAACAATTCGGTATTCGTAATGTTTTTTTCCTCTTTTACATGAGTGAAGGATTTAATTACATCCTTGCCCTCCTGATCATATAATCGGAGATAGCCTGCTAGAATCCACTTTGTGAACTGAGCGCTGTCCAGGCCTGGAGTAATACATTTGTTTTGACGTAGTTTTGCATCGCTGTCGCTATAAGCACAGCCTAAGCTTCTGCTGTGCCTGAGGCTGTTACTGCTGCCAGTGTCAACAATAAGCCCATTAAGTCATTTTCAAAAAGTGTATTCTTCTTGTCACAGTCCAAAAAAAGCAACTAGTGCCGAACAAGTTCTGACATTGATTTTACTAGACCAGTCAGATGTTGACGAGTCACAAATTAAATCACAGGGACTTGATGACTTTCAGTAGCAGGGGGGTATAATTGATGTTTCATCTGTTCAAATGTCCCTTGTTATGAATGAGGATTCTGATGATGAGGATGTTGCTCATGCTGTTAAAGACTGTGATTTCAGTGGTATTGCTGGTGGTGCCCAGGTCAATGATGATGAATATGATAATGTTTCAGATAAAAGTGATGATACTTTGATAATTTTTCATGATTGTTAAAATACAGATTCAATGACAAGTAAAGCGATCAATACAAGCGGTAATAATAACAACAACAACGCTGTATATTCATTATGTGATAAAAAGAAGCCAGCATCATCAGCATCATCATCATCATCATCATCATCAACAACATCAAATGCGTTGATGTTTACTTCCTTCTCATCAGCATCAACAACAACACGCTCTGTTAAACAGATGTCATCATTATCACTACGACAATAGATCAATCGTTGTTCTGGATGATGGTGATGATTATTATGTTGGCCCCCTCCCATGGCAAACATCACCTGCACCACAACATAGATGACCACGATTAGATTCACAAGTTCATCCACAAACACCAGTTACACCTCCCATTGCTCATACTTCTGCAAATAAAACAACAAGGGCCATTGTGTGGCGTTAATTTAAACTCTCAAAGGATCATGTTAGAGCTACTTGTTGCTTATGTAGAACAGTTGTGAAAAAGGGTAAGCTGGGTACCCATCTTGGCACCAATTCTTTCAGTGCTCACATGGTCCGCTACCACCACACAAAGAGTGAGACAACTTTAGATAGCTAGCATAAAACAAAGAGAGGTTGCAGCAATCAGACAAAACAGTATAATGTCATAGGTGGATATAGACAATAGGTCACCGGCATTAGTAGACTAAAAACACTCACCACCAACCCAATCACTATTGTCTCATGTTGTCAATGCATTTGATCATGTTGATTTAGATGATTTTGGTGTAACAGGGTTGATGATAATCAATAGTAGTGATGATGATAATGATGACGACGTGGGTGCTAGATGTGCTCTTGTGCGCAGAATCAGTTTGCAAAGCAGACATGATGATGTAAGTGTTAATACAGTACATCTTGAAAGGAAAAGGGGAGCGGAGAACCATTAACAAAATAGAAAAAATATTTCTGGATACTGTATTTCTTTGCCACTGATTACTACTAGCCTTATTTTTTGCATAAAAAATGTGAGTTTACACTTTGGAGGACTACCATTTTTTATTTCTGAACCATTGCAACCCTGCACTATTGTGTTTCTTTTTTCAATTTTTTTTTCATGGTTCTCCACTTTCCTTGTGCTTTGAAGACGACTTATACCAGAAGAAACTTCCAAGACAGTTTTTCAATTAAGGGTTAATTGGAGACACATTACTTGTATCACTGCACGAACTATGACTTATTTAGCAATACTTGCACTCTCACTGTTTGAATCGGTTATTGCACTGTTCACACTTTTTGAATTAATCATTCACAGGACACTATCACGCATTTGTACTTCTGGGAGCGACACACTAAGTCACGATTTTTGCAGGTACTGTTACTGTAGTGTTAAAGCTGCAGTTCAGTCTTTTTTTTTTTTTTTACATTTATTTTTTTACTTCAATAGTTTCATGTGTGCAATCTCTAATTACCTATAGAACTGTATAGCTGCAGGTCAGTTCGTTCTCCATGTATTGATAGGTCGAAATTTGGTGGCATATTAAAAGCTGGGATTTGTTTATAATCTGCTTGTCTGTCAGTGGAAGCTCATGAATATTCATGAGCAATCCTGCACTGACAAGTGCTAGAGGGAGGGCAGGGCTGACAAAGGGGTGTGCCAGGGCTTGTGACAGGACATGAAGGGGCAAGTGCCTTAGCAAATGGCTGTTAAAATAGAATACAAGAAAATTGGTCTTTCAAAGTTGTTTTTTTAAAAACAGAAAATGCTAAAAGTATTTTTTCTTACTACAGAACTGATTTATTACAAAAAAACACACATGCAGGATATTGACTGAACTGCAGCTTTAATGCACCTAGCACTTACACAATAAGAGGCTGTGTGTAATTTGAGCTCCCTCAAAGGGCTTCAAAAAGCGGATAAACCCTGTTTTAAAGTGGTTCTTTTTATATATTATTATTTCTAAACCTTTTGTGCACATTATTATTTAAAATTTGGGAAGTTTGGTGGAGGATTTATTTAATTATTTTTGTTTTTGTTTTCACCCAGGAAAGTGGAGCTAGGCTGTCAGTTTAGCTCACTTCTTGCTGCGCTTATCCTCACACATTCCCATGCACCTTCCCCCCCCCTTTACAAGTCAATTTTTATGATATCCACCTTCTGACCCACCCCCTCTGACTGTATTCATGGTCCCAAAACCTCGCCAACCCCCTTTGGCTTCTCCTGTCCCCAGCCTAAGCAGATGGGGACCATACCCTCGGAATCATTTTGCGGCTGTACTCACTCCTGCTCCATACATTTTACTACCTCGCCCTCATCACCCTCCCCAATACCATCAGGAGGCAGGTACTACCAGCAAACGAAGGCGAGCGGCCCAGGTGGAGGTAACTCTAATCAGATCTAATTCCCTGCCGCACTAGTGATATGAGTTATAGAATCCTCCATGGTGCACTGAGTATGGGAGAGTACCTTGTCCATATCACAGACTCTCCGGCCACATGCCCATTTTGTGGTGCAAGGGAGTCCGTGTTTCATATTTATTTGTCTTGTGACAGACTGCAGTCCTTCTTGTAACTCTTGAGGGGCCTCCTCCTGTGGTTCTGGCTGTATTTCTCCCCACATAGTTTTAATTTTGGGTGCCCAGTATGCTGGAACAATGTGGCCAGGGACCTCTTCACCAACCTGCTCCTGGCATTAGCCAAGCTGGCTATATGTAAGTCAAGACTGCTGTCTGTGGGTGGGTTTCTGGCTATGCATCTTAACCCTGGCTGTGCTTAAAGCTGTGACCATGCAGCAAGCTTAAGCCTATAGGGAACCATGTTTAAAATGGTTTTGAAGCAAAAAGTGGCACTGTGTGCTCATTTGCATGTCATTTCCCAGAATCCCTTGCTGCAGTGTAAGTGCTGTGTGCTGGGTGATAATGGTGAAAGGTGGGGTTGCAGACCTGCCTAAGACATGCAAATGAGCATATAGTTATATTTCCATTTGCTATATGCTTTGCTGTGGAGGGTTTTTGTCACTTTTTTTACTCACCATAACTTAACTAAGAATATATATATATATATATATATATATATATATATATATCCACTGATGAAATCAGCAAGTCTGAGGAAACACGTAGGGTTAATGTGCTGTGGATGACCTAGCTGTTGTTGAGCAAGTTGCTGCCACCTCACTCAAAGACTGCTACCATCTACGGTCCTGTTACTTCCGCCTCCTTATTATCATTAACACATTGGTGTAGATCCATTTAGATTTTATTGTTCATTACTGACTGGGCGTTGCCAACAGCAGTCACCCAAGCGCAGTCTTTTTTGCATATCTATCTATACATATGATATATATGTACAGTAGGGTCCCGCTTCTCGGCGATCCGAGAAGGGGGCCGCCATGTCTGCACATGTGCAGAAAGGTAGGAGACACCAAAAACTGCCTGTTCCGCTTTTTGGCACTTTTTGCTTTGCGGTGTTGCCATGGAACGGAACCCGCCGTATGAGCGGAGCCCTACTGTATATCACCCTGGATCCGGTGCTTTGTAATACCACTCTATCACCACTAGGATACCAGAGTGCATGTCCATATATTTACCACCCATGTTTCTGTTGGGTCTGTGGGTCTCTAACTCAAATCTACAGGTATTTTTGTACCTATATAGGCTCACTCCTATATATTGGTATTTGACAATATGCAGTATAGGCCATTTAGACATTGGTCTTCTTCAAATATGTTTTAGTCGTCGACATAAATTTTAATTAATTTGTGTAAGCTCAAGCTAGTTTGCACCGCCCTTTAGTGGTTAAGTCTCAGGTACTTACCACATAGTAACCATAGATTGGGGTATCGAACCCCTCAAAATCATTCTATGTGCCTCCAGGTTAGAAATATATATAACTTAACCAGGTTTCCATGATATTTATCATATATAAGCATTACAGACACCGAGTTACATTTTTGCTCTCAGAACCGCTAGAAATGCATATGTAGATTGGGCCCTGATAGCGCATAGGATTAACATCTGATTGGTCCTCACACGCACAGTGCTAGCCATATAGCCTTATCTGAGTGTACATTAGTTACCTTCTGTATGGCAATAACCACAATAAGACATATCAATTCAATAACTGTCCGGTTGTTAGTAGTGGGCACTGGTGTTTATCTTATTTAATTAGATTTTATTTATACGTGGTGTTTGTCTTTATTTTCAGTTTGTCCAAAATCATTTTACGATATAGATACTATTAACAGTTATATTTTAACATAACAATTCATCATATTGACGAGTGCTAGTCCTAAAGGGGCTGCCTTCTCTTGCCTAGGCAAGTTCTGTTCTCTATTCTGTATTTGCCCCTAGCACCGTCACACCACAGTAGACTGTAGCAAGAGCTTCTTTCCCTTCTGCCCCCTCCCTTTCCCTTTCTTTAATTGGACTGGAGGACAGAAAAGACACATCTAATGTCCAGAGATTACATGCCACTTTATAGATAAGTGCTGTGTCAGTAGCATAGTGCACAGCTGAATCAGGAGCTCCATTATCAAACTCTTTAAGCAACCGCTATGTATGGTACATTCATGTCAAACAATGTATGTAGCTTATCACCATAGATCTGACTAGGGGTCGCCATATCCTTCTGCCAGCAAGCATCTATGGTACATACACCTATGCCAACTTGCAGTTATACATCACTGCCTCTACCCAAGCATATTTGATGTTTGTATCAAATTGAGACTATTGGTCTTGTCTCTCAACAAGACATCTCAAATCAGCAGTAAGAACCACACCGGCAATGAGACTACTCTGATGCGGTGTATATGTACAGTATAAATAACAACACCACAGGGTAATCATCCCCTAGGGTGGACTAATAACCACCCTCTGACCCCCCAATTAAAGATCTATTAGTGTCAATAACTAGAGCTGCTGAGACTTTCAGCACTAGTGTATACAATACCTAATACCAAGCAAGGAAACCATTTTTAACTTTAATCGAGTATAAAATATTGTGTACACATTTGGTCTTAACAAGATTAAAATTTTAACAGACTCAATGTGAGCATTATTGGAGCTATATAATTTATGGTATGTTGTGCACCAATAATAGGGATTTCTACTAGTGGCAAGTACTCTCTAGTTACAAACTGCTATTCTCTGACACTTTATAGATAAGGGCCACTCCCGGGTTCCCTGATGTCCCTTTGCCCCCTGTCTTACCCCTTTGATATTGGGGGAAGGAGACGGCGACTTCTCCCGGTGGGCGCCGCCATCTTGGTTGTGACGCGAGGTTCGCGCAATGTGCAGAGGTTGGCAAGGGTGTGATGGATTGGATAAAATGCCTATTTCTTCATCTGTAATACTTTGCTATGATTCCTTACTCAAAATGGCTACCGCAGCTACCCCTCCCTTCAAGTAAGGAAGATGGCACCGAGGAATTCCACTCAAATGCTGATGTGTCCAAGAAAACCTACAATAACAAGACCATATAAGGAAAAGACCTAACAAAGAACCAATGAGACACTACCCTGTGTATTGGCAAACAACCTTTAGACCTGAGACAGCTCCTTTGCATACAAACCCCCCTTACAGCCCCTATATAGGAACGCAGGCTGTAGTAATAAAGTCAGACATTATCATTCTGAACGTGTGTCAGCGTGATTTTTTCTCAGTGCACGCATTATCTACGTAGGAAACTAATCTGGACGGGGACAGATACTCTGAAGACGTTTTGGTCTGATCCAAATTATCCAAATCAAAGGTAGCGGTGGCCATTACAAGTGTGCAGGAGCTCTGGGAAGTTGCGCAGGTGCAGTTAAGCGTAGCGGCGGCCATTACAGCTTCGCACAGGCGCAGGAGAGATCGCGCATGCGGTTCCCATAGGAAAGAGGTCCTGAGTGGACTACATCTCCCAGCAGCCTCTGGGGAATGCCCTATGATCCCTGTCACCTGCAGCCAGCCAGCCACTGAGACTTGCAGATTCTCTGCAGCAGGGGATTTGATACAATGTTGTGTGCAGACAGGGATGGTTCAGTCAGGCTGAGGACACAGAGGGGGAAAGAAGGGGGGCAGAGAGCTGCGAGCTTATGCCCTAGGCCAGAAATCCCAAGGCTAGAGTTGAGGCCCTGACTCCCCACTAGTGAGGGTGGGTGTTCATAGGGACAGGCCCTTAGGTAAGGACCCTGTGCCCCTTCAGCTGTGTGCTAGGCAGGGACCTAGTAACAGATCCTGTGCAGTTCATTAGTGTATGGAGAGAGAGAGACCCTGTGCAGTTCCTAGTGCAGGGACCAGTGATAGTGTTGCTGCATGTTCCTGTAAGCTGTGTTGCTGATACAGAGACTGTCCTTATGGTGGGACGTTCGGCTGGACCCATCCACGCGGAGGTACAGATCAGCGCTGGACCAAGCGGCGCCAGTAGATTCTTTGCGAAGACACCCAGGTGTAGAGACACCTGGGCAGGTATTTACAACCTTCCACACGTGCACCAACTTTAACTTGCTCCTCACATGTGACAGGCCTGTTCACACACTTGGGTGGGCTTGGACTCTTTGGACACGGGGTTGGGAAGGGGGTGTAAAGGTATAGCCCAGTTAGGGGCTAAGGAGGTTATAGCCCAGTTAGGGGCAAAGTTATAGTTGCCAGCTATTGGCAGAGGGTGGTACATATATCTTGTTGTGTATTGCTGATGTATGTGTTAAGTTACATTCTACATATAGTAAAGACCGTTGCTATTTTACATCCAGTGTATGTGTTCATTTGTATGTGTCCTGCGAGGAACAACTCCCGCTCTGCTGGGAGCCATCGCAGGTGGAGGCGCTGCACCATATATTAGTAGTAAGAGTAATTCACCCCAGGTTCCCCGTGGCGGAAGCTCAGCCCTCCTGGTTGCCAAACAGGTACAGCACCACACTGATAAGTAGTCAGATACACCTACCCACCTCAATCTCACTTAGGGTGGGGGTAAGAGGGCTACACAAGGAAAAAGGCAAGAATTTAGACTTCGTTTTGAGAGCAGGGAAATTGCAGCTGAACGACGCCTGACCGCGGCTCAATCGCGATTTAATTTATATTACTGTTCTGTTGGTTAGGTGTTTATTTAATTGTATTCTTGTGTTTTGGGATAACATAATTTTTATTCTTTTGCTGTTTTGGCGTTATTAATTTTATTGATGTGTAGTTTAGGCTTTTTAATTATTTTATTCTTGTGGTGTTTAGGTGCTTGTGTATTTTTTGGCTTGTTGAATTTTTTTATGTTACCCATTGACTGCTATAGTGGCTTATAATGCCCATATTATATGGTTATGATGTACTACTGTGCAAATCAATGGGTAGAGGGTGGGGATAGTGGCCCTCGGTTTGGTGGTTTGGCCTCCATGTTGGGTAGCGGGGGAGACCCTTAATAACTATAGCGGTTTTAAACCGCTAAGTGATTAAGGGGTTAAGGGCCATTAGATTGTATTTTTTATTGTACTCTTGCTGCAAATGGAGGACATGGATGTGAAGGATGATGATGAGGACGCCCTTCATCATGGCAGGGGTAAGTGCAAGTCTTATTTACTTTATTTATGCTGGCTAATGTTTTATTTAGACTGGGCAAATGAGCTATTATCCATATCTGGATAATAGTAAGTTTGCCCATTACTGTACTGTATGTGTTGGGGGGGGGGGGGTTGTTGGGAGTAGTGGGGTTGTTGTGTTTTTGAATGTTTATTGTGGGTAGCAAGGATGGGTGAAGGTGGCATCTTGATGGGTTTTAATACCTACCGGGTGGGTAGTGGGGGGTGTTAACCCCTTCATTACTTTAGTGGTATTAACCGCTAAGGTAATGAAGAGGTTAACTCCTCCCACAACCCCCGCAAGGCCTAAACACCCACTGAGGGCCAAATACCACCTTCACCCACCCCTGCTACCCCCAATAAACTTGGCACTGGTAGTTAACCCCTTCATTGCCTTAGCGTTTATCCGCTAAAGATAATGAAGCTTCCTGTAAATCAAATTTTTCCTGCATGGGATTTATGCCGGGGGTCTCTGGTGCTGGTATTAATATGTATCAACTCCTGAGACCCCCGGCTTTAATCCGATGCAGGAAAAATGCATTTTTTTTCTAAGTCCCTCGCTCGCAGCCATTCTCACCAGCTTTCACGCCAGCTTTTTCTGGTTAGAAGAATTTGGGAAAAAATCGCAATTCTAAAGCCCTGATGAGATTATCAAGGCTACTAGAATTGCATGATTTTTCCAAAAATTGCAATTTGGGATACACCACACGGTGTGTTTTGTGCGAGAGCCAAAAATGGCGATTAAATGCTTTCACCGTGCACTTATCTAGGCTTTCTGAATAGCTGAGATTTTTTTGTGTGTGCGATGACTGCTACAAAGCCTCGATAAGTGGGTTAATGAGGCTACCAGAATAGGCCCCAATGTATTTTTTCTTTTGCTGGTTTGCTGATTTGTAATTATTTTATTGTTTTTGTGGCCATCGGTTCTGGATTGGTTTTTTTTATGGTCGGCATCACCCTTTGTGGGTGGAGTGTTGGCAGGGGGCTCATTGTCTTGAAGACGAAGGCCATCAACCATTATGGGGTAAACTGTATTTCAGCTACCCATTGAGTGCCATTGTGGCTACCGAGGCTCTCCTTAAAAGCATAGGTTGCCTCACAGAGACACTCAATTGGTTGTTTTTAACCATTTTACAGGTTTTTTTAATGTGGATATATACTGTATATATATATATATATATACAGTGTTCGACAAACCTATACATTTGCTCGCCCCGGGCGAGTGGATTTAACCCCCGGGCGAGTAAATATTGGCCCAAGCAGCACATGTTTGGTACTAGGTGGCGAGTAGATTTTTTTGTGTGGCGGTTTTAAATACCTGGGCTTATGGTTCGACTCCCACTTAACATTCGGGATGCACATTGATACCCTGACAACCAAGACCTATGCCAAACTAGGGGTACTTTACAGGAACAAATCCTCCCTAAGTCTCCTGGTCAGAAAGCGTATCGCACAGCACATGCTAATGCCAATTATTGACTATGGAGACATAGTATATGGCTCGGCACCTCAAACCCACCTTAGCAAACTTGACACCCTCTACAATTCAATTTGTCGTTTTGTTCTCCAATGCAACTACAACACACATCACTGCGAAATGCTCAAAGAACTAGATTGGTCAACACTAGAGTCTAGGCGCAAAGTTCACCTTTCCTGTCTTGCCTTTAAATTCTTCATGGGCAAGCTACCCAGCTACCTGAACAAGCTCCTCACCCCTACCACTTGCAGCACTTATCACCTGAGATCAGACTCCAAAAGACTGTTCATGGTCCCAAGGCTCAACAAAGTATCCGGCCGTTCCTCCTTCTCCTACCGTGCACCCCAAAACTGGAACAACCTACCAGAGACTCTCACATCCACCACCAGTTTAAGTTCTTTCAAATCTAAGGCCTTTTGATTCCCAGGTGACCTGCCGTTTTGGCGGCGTGCCCCCATTGCATTACCTTCTGGCGGAAGGTAGGGGGTGTGAAAAGTCATCCAACTGGCACCCTGAGACCCTGAGGGATTTGAGCTTGAACCTTGGTGATCTCTGATAGCGCGTCAAAGGTATTGGCGGACAGGACACATTTAGGAGGAAGGATAGTCTCTTGAGGATCTTCGGTCTTGTCCTCTACCGAGAATTGACGAGACAGTGCGTCAGCTTTGCTGTTTTTAGAACCCGGGAGGTATGAGATAAGGAAGTTGAACCGGGTGAAGAAGAGGGACCAACGTGCCTGCCGAGCGCTCAGACGGCGGGCGGTTTCAATATAGAAAAGGTTTTTATGGTCCGTAAGGATGGTGACGGGGTATTCAGCGCCTTCCAATAGATGTCGCCACTCTTCCAAAGCCATCTTGATCGCGATGAGCTCACGGTTACCCACGTCATAATTCCGTTCTGCTGCGGAGAATTTTTTAGAAAAGAATGCACCGGGATGCAGTCTGGCCTGTGGGTTCTTCCTTTGGGATAAGATCGCCCCTGCCCCTATGTCCGAAGCATCCACCTCGAGAGTGAAGGGTTGTGCTGGATCAGGATGCACCAAGATAGGTGCTATGACAAAGGCTTCCTTGAGAACCTGAAAAGCCATGATGGCCTCGGGGGACCATAGTGCGGGATTGGCGTTCTTCTGAGTGAGGGCCGTGATGGGTGCGACCAGCGAGGAATTTTTTTTTATGAACCTGCGGTAATAGTTGGCAAAACCTAAAAACCTCTGTACCGCTTTCAAAGAGAGGGGGCGGGGCAATTTCAAGACGGCTTCCACCTTGGTAGGATCCATCGCGAGTCCAGTGTCGGAGATTATGTACCCCAAAAATGACGTGGATGACTGATGGAACTGGCATTTTTCAAGTTTAGCGAACAGTCGGTTCTCCCTTAACCTCTGAAGTACTTGTTTGACGTGCCGAGTATGTTCCAGGGGATTCTGCGAGAATATCAGGATATCATCTAGGTAGACCACCACGTGTTGATCCAGCAGATCTCTGAAGACGTCATTAACGAAATCCTGGAAGACAGCTGGCGCGTTACAGAGACCAAAGGGCATCACGAGGTACTCATAGTGCCCATCACGCGTGTTGAAGGCCGTCTTCCACTCATCTCCCTTACGAATCCGGACCAGATTGTAGGCTCCACGGAGATCCAGCTTGGAAAAGATAGTGGCGCCTTGTAACCTGTCGAAAAGTTCGGCAATCAAGGGAAGAGGATTCCGATTCTTGACAGTCACCTTGTTGAGCCCACGATAATCGATGCAAGGACGAAGTGTGCCGTCCTTTTTCTTTACAAAAAAGAAACCTGCTCCTGCCGGAGAAGAAGACTTACGAATGACGCCTCTCTGGAGGTTCTCCTGTATGTAAAGTTTCATCGCCTTGGTCTCGGGGGGGGAAAGTGGGTAGGTACAACCTCTGGGGGGAATCGCGCCAGGAAGGTCGATCGGGCAATCGTAGGCGCGATGGGGTGGTGATTCCTCCGCCTGAATTTTGTCGAAGACATCTCTGAACTCCCAGTAGGCGTCCGGAAGGAGGGGATTCTTGGATTCCGAATGTGTGGCAGCTACTAGGGCATTAGATGAAACCAGAAAAGTGTCTTTACACCGATCTCTCCAGGTGAGGGGTTGTGACTGGAGCCAGTCGATCTGGGGATTATGGTGCTGGAGCCAGGGAAGACCTAATATCACGTCTACTGCCGGCGTGTGGATGGCATCCAACTGAATTTGTTCGGAATGGTGTCCTGTCATCTTAAGACGGAGGGGAATGGTCTGATGAGAGATAAATGCGGGTTGCAAAGGCCTACCGTCAATCGCTTCTAGGCCTACGGGCCAATCCTTGGCTACCAGAGGGATCTGGTGTCTTTCCGCAAAAGATTGATCAACAAAATTCCCACCAGAACCGGAGTCTAGGAAGGCCCTCGTAGTGATGTCCCCAAAGTCTCCTGATAGAGTTATAGGAAGAAGTATCTTGGATGGTAGTTTGGGAGAGAAAGGAGAGGTTACCATGCCCAGTGTAGTTCTCCCAGTACTCACTGGGGACTGGCGTTTCCCGACTTGGAAGGACAGGTACTCACCAGGTGTCCACCATTTCCGCTGTAGAGGCAGAGGCCCGCCCGACGGTGACGTAGTCTTTCCGTTAACGAAAGGCGAGTTCCACCCAGCTGCATGGGTTCTTCGGAGAATACGGCAACGGGCTCCCCTGGAGCTATATGTGAAGAGAAAGTGGGTTGGGTACCTTTTAGGCACTTTCCCTTCTCTGCTCTTCGCTCCTGAAGCCGCTGGTCCATACGGATACTGAGCGCGATGAGTTCCTCCAATGATGTAGGGCGCTCCAGTGCGGTCAGCTCGTCCTTGAGGGAGTCATTCAAACCCTGCCAAAACACTGCGGCGAGTGCTTCATCATTCCACCTTGTTTCAGCCGAAATAGTACGAAACTCCAGTGCGTAGCGTGCCACCGAGCGATTTCCCTGCAAAACATTGAGGAGAGAAGAAGCGGCAGCTACCCTCCTCCCTGGTGTATAGAACACCTTCCGGAATTCAGTACAGAACCGGTCCAGGCTGGAGGTCAGATCCGGGCGATGCTCCCATATGGGTGTAGCCCAGGCCAGGGCGTCATCGATCAGCAGAGAGTAAATGTACGCGACCTTGGAACGAGGAGTAGGGAAGTGAGAGGGTAGCAGTTCAAATTTGACGGAACACTGCGCCAGGAAACCACGGCATGCTAAAGGCTCTCCCGAATAGCGGGAGGAGGTAGACGAGGTTCAGGGGAATGAGACGGAGGTACCGGCGGGGGAAAAATAGGAGCAGGAGGAGCGGCAGCAGCCTCGGGAGAGGACAGAAGGGATTTGAGTTGCTCTGAAATGGTACCCAGGGAGTTTTGGAGCAGTTCCATACGCTGGTTATTTTGGGAGAGACAATTCTCTACTTCCTTGAACAGGCCATCGTGTTCGCTCAGGCGTCGACCCACCTCGGCGGAGTCCAGGTCTGTTGGGCTGAGCATAATGTCACGGGAATATAGGAGTGCTCACCACAAACCGGACTGGACCGCGAGGCCGAGGTGGGGATACAGGAAAACCACCGCCCTACAGCCGCGTGAGCGGGTCCGGTTAGCAGAGTCGTGTAGATAGCCTGGTTCGGGACGGGAGAGAGTAGAGTGGTAGAGGTACTTGCCTTGCCAGGGGTAGGAGAGATCAAGAGTAGTCGGTGTCCAAAGCCAAAGTCGAGGAGAGGAGAAGGTAGAAGTCAGTTGGGCGAGCCGGGGTTCGAGGGTGCCAGAGATCGGGAGTCCAGGTTCAGGCTAGGGTCTGTGACGGAAGACAAGAGCAGACTGCGAAGTAGCTTGTAGCAAGCACAACTACAGACTGACTATGCTCAGCAATCAGCTCAGGGCTGGAGGCACTATATACTGACAGGAACCAATGAGAACCTCCAGCGGTGATGTCAGATGAAGGTAGAGCGCTGATAGGCTGAGGCAGGATGCAGGACAGGTGGGAACGGAACAAGTACATTGGCGGCAGTAGAGATGGACATGGTAGCGCGCGCGCGCAACGCGCGCGACGGAAGGGGCGGGTTGAGTTCGCCGGGATGAAAACCAGGAACAGTAGGCGCGCGCGCGGGCTTCCCACGGCGGAGCGCATGGGCAGCAGGGGCTGCAGGAAGTGAAGGGAGGTGAGGAGGACCACGTGACCGGGTGCCGCGCGCCCCGGCAGCGGAGTTAAGAGCCACAGCGGGCGCCGTGGGTAGCGGCCTTACAAAAATAATATAGCGTTAAGGCCCGCATATATCATCAACGCTAATGGCAGTTATAGTTAATGGCAGGCCGTCTTAGCTGCAAGACAGCACCGTTATTGAACTTTGAAGATCCTTGTTAACATCTTGTTAAATCACTAACGGAGCTTTGTGGACCTACCCCCTGTATGCTAGATTAACTTTCTCAGGATAAATCCATCGTTTTGTAAAGAAGGCCTTTTTGATACTTTTTATTGCAGAGATCAGGGCAATCATTATCAGAGGATGTTCTCACCCTCCGTATTTTTCTATTATCAAACTGAAGTATTTACTAAATCCATGTACAATCTATATTATTTATAAAAAAAGATAAGGCGTGATGTAAGAATGATAGACATGCAAATGTGAGTTTTTCTCATGTATGTTTAGATCTTTCATAATGACAAGGATGTGAAGTCCATGAGTAAGTTGACTTTTCATATGGATTCAAAACGTTATTTGGTTTGTATTTACTTTAATTATGGGATATTTGTATTTCCATAAGGTCAGAGTTTGCATAATTGGAAACAAACACTTCTTCATGTTAGCATTTTAAGTACTTGCCCTTTTAGACTGCTAAACATACACCTTTTTTTCTTGCAGTAGACCTTTCCTTTTTCCTTTAGGCAAAGCTGCTTTAAATATACTTTATGGTAATTATGATTAGTTTCAGCTTTTTTTTTTTTTTACTACTAATGCTTTCTCTTTTTAAAATCTTATTTTAAGATCATAGCAATTCTAACACTAAATGTGTTTTATACAAAATAGATACTTGGTGTATTTAAGGGTTCTCTTTCCAATACAATAATAAAACAATCTAATAAAATTATCTCCAAAGTAGATTACCATAGAAACAGAAGCTGTAAGTATAAGGGGTAATCAATTGAAACATTTAACTAGTTTGTTTCTATTCAAATTAATATATATTTTCTTTTCAATCTGTAAAATGTTTTCTGTATCATCAATTTTTATGTTGCTATATTTAGACTCTGCCTTTTATCAATGATTAAACAGTCGGGAATGTAGATTAAAAAGGACGAATACATCAAACTCTGTTAAACTGGGAGTTAAAATCGCACCCGCAAATGTTTTTCTTTTTACAAACATCATTACTGCAAAGTAAGTTTAAGTTGGTACACATGAAAATTGCCGTAATAATTTACCAGGTGTGATATGGGTTCAAAATCAGGATGGAGGAATTAACGCGTTCGTTAATAAATGTGTTAATGACCCCGCATCGTGATCACAGTAATCCTGTTTCTACAGATGCAAACTTTCCTTTTGGCCCAGTGTCTGCGGAAATCCCTGAGCATGTCGGAAACACTCCGCAGCACAGTCCATAGCAGGCTGTAATGTAATGGCTGTAATGTTATGTTATGTAATGGCTGTAATTTCTGTATCATGGTCTTCTGTATTAACTATTATTGCACAAGCCTATGGTAGAAATAACATTGATGCGTTTGATGCCTGTGGTTACCGTGGTATGCCACAGGCACCAACAGGGTTAATACATTTAAAAAACCACCTTACCTAACCCCATTGCCCACCTCAGTGTCTGGTAAAGCATTAGCATGCATTGCTTTACTAACTGCTCAGGTAACCAAAGTGTTAATCCATCCTGCCATGCCCCGGGATGCCTAACAACCCCACCGGGGCAACTATCCCCCACCCCAGGAGTCTGCAACCTCTCAAGTGTAACCCATATCCCCCCCCCCCCTGTCGCAGATCGGACCCCTAGGGTGTAGTGAGGGCTGACTACATATGTCTGGGTGGTGCATACCTGCTGGCAACAGGAGGGCCTGAGTCTCCCGCGATGGTATGGGGGACAACAGGGACAGGTTTCTGGGGTTCTTGCGTTCATCTCTTAGTGGTGATACAGCGCCTCCATCTTTGGCAAGCCCTATCAGGGTAGGGTGAAATCCTCCAGAGAAACCCCTCAAAGGGGCGAGAGATTTCAGTCTCAGTCTTTGGTAAAACAAGCAACAGCTCTTTATTGTCCACACAGCAGCACACAGCATACAGCAGCAGCAGTACTCAGGTACAGTAGATCCTCTCCTCCTCCAGACTGTTCCCCTTCAGGATGGGCTGTCTGGGACTCTCACTCTTCCCTGCCACCACCCCAAAGTACAGACACTCAGGGTGGGGCTAGCTCTTCCCTCACCCCCTAGGCAGGGCGAGGGGCACTGGTCCACCACAGTTCTATAAGCTCTACTCAGGTCCTGCCTGAGCTCCTCCTCCAAATGTAATACATCACTCCACTCTGAACATAGGACTCTGCTTAGACTGACTAAATTGGCTGTGCCCTGCCCTTTATGACTTTGGCAGGCCCCTCCCCTATGTCTCTTGCCTTAGACACAGAGTCAAGGTGCCTACCACCACCAATCAGGGCAGGGCTTGAAGCGGGGGAAACCCATGATAACTACTAGCAGCCTGCCCTTAGCATGACTTATACCAGTAGGAGGATAGACATATAGCCCAACCAGGGCTACACAAGGAAGAAGAGCCATTTTATATAAAATGCCTTTCTCCAAAATATTCAGAGAGCCTCAACACATGCATGAATAATACACCCCCACATACATATACTGTATACTGTACACACACTAATAGGTACTGTATTTACTGTATAAGCATTAACATACGACAAAGTATGTGGGGGAATAAAATGCATCTCACAATAAGTCCCTTTATTTAGTTTTTTCATTGTTTTTCTGTGCAAAACAGTGTCAATTAGAAATACACAATACATACAGTACATACATACACTACCCCCCCCAAAAAACCTTCACAACCCCCCAAATACTGTACACACACTTCTTGATTTCTCTCTCTCCATCTTCTCCCTCTCTCCTCACCTCCTCCACTATCTCTTCCCCTTCTCCCCATCCACACAGACAGACAGACACAGACGCAGACAGACACAGACACTGCAGACAGACGCAGACAGACAGATGCAGACAAATGCATACAGACACAAACGCACACAGACGCAGACAGACGCAGACAGACACAGATGCACACAGATGCAGGCAGACAGATGCAGGCAGACAGATGCAGGCAGACAGACGCAGGCAGACAGACACAGGCAGACAGACGCAGACAGACACAGACAGACAGACAGACAGACACAGACAAACAAAGACTCAGGCACAGACACACATAGGCACAGACACACACAGGCACAGATACACAGACAGACAGACACAGACAGACACAGGCATACAGCCACAGACACACACAGGCACAGACAGACAGACACAGACGCACACAGACGCAGACGCAGACAGACAGACGCAGGCAACAGACGCAGACAGACAGACACAGACAGACGCAGACAGACACAAGCGCACACAGATGCACACAGACGCAGACAGACGCAGACAGACGCAGACAGACGCAGAAAGACGCAGAAAGACGCAGAAAGACACAGAAAGACGCAGACAGACACAGACAGACACAGACAGACACAGACAGACACAGGCAGACACAGACAGACACACACAGACACAGACAGACACACACAGACAGACACACACAGACAGACACAGATAGACAGACACACACAGACAGACACACACAGACACACACAGACAGACACACACAGACACACACAGACAGACACAGACAGACAGACACAGACAGACAGACATAGACAGACACACACAGACAGACACACACAGACACACACAGACACACACAGACAGACACAGACAGACAGACACAGACAGACACAGACAGACACACACAGACAGACACAGACAGACAGACAGACACAGACAGACACACACAGACAGACACAGACAGACAGACACAGACAGACAGACACAGACAGACAGACACAGACAGATACACACAGACAGACACAGACAGACACACACAGACACACATAGACACACACAGACACACACAGACACACACAGACACAGACACACAGACACACAGACACAGACACACTCCCTCCCTCTTTCTCCCCAGTCTCCCACACAGGTAGATTTTGTCTCAAGAAGGGGCTGTACACCTCAACGTTACTGCAGCTCTTCCTATCACTAGGCAATAAAACTTAGAAAATGTTTGCAGTACTACTTGCCAATATATATCTCCCCCCAGGTCTGTGTGTGTCTCTCTTCATCCCCCCAGGTCCGTGTGTCTCTTTTTCTCTCTCCAATAGGCGTGTCTCTCTCTTTTTCTCCCCAGTCAGTGTCTCTCTCTTTTTCTCCCCAGACAGTGTATGTGTGTCTCTCTCTCTTTCTCCCCAGTAAGTGTGTGTCACTCTCTTTTTCTCCCCAGTCAGTGTCTCTCCTTTTCTCCCCAGTAAGTGTGTGTCTCTCTCTTTTTCTCCCCAGTCAGTGTGTCTCTCTCTTTCTCCCCAGTCAGTGTGTGATTGTATGTGTCTCTCACCCCAGGTCTGTCTGTGTGTCTGTCTCACTCTCGTCTGTATGTGTCCCTCTTCCCCAGCATTGTGTCTCTCTCCCTAGATCTGTGTGTGTCTCTCTCCCCCAATATTGTGTCTCTTTCCCCAGCTCTTTGTGTGTCTCTCTCCCCCAGCATTGTGTCTATCTCCCCAGGACTGTGTGTGTCTCTCTTCCCCAGCATTGTGTCTCTCCCCAGCACTGTCTCTCTCCCCCAGCACTCTGTCCCTCTCCCAGCACTCTGTCCCTCTCCCAGCACTCTGTCCCTCTACCAGCACCCTGTCCCTCTCCCAGCACCCTGTCCCTCTCCCAGCACTCTGTCCCTCCAGACCCGACCTGTCACTGGAGTACGGGGGAGTCCATCTTTGGCCCTGGTAGCAGATACCAGAAGTACTCACTGACTTCCGGGCCTTACCGAAAGGCTCCTCTGCTGCAAACCCTGCTGCACCCTCCTCTTCCAGGCCAATAATCTCCTCTGCTGATGACCCTGCCCCCATCCTTCTCTATTGGAGGCCACTCCTCTGCTCTTCTTCCACGCAGCAGATGGGGGTCGGCAACCTTCAGAGAGCCGCAAGTAGGAGCAGAAAGAACCACATGCGACTCAGGAGCTGTATGTTGCCGACCCCTGTCCCAACAACAAACATAATCCCCTTCCCCCCTCCCCTAGACTAATGCCTAAGATCCCTATTAGCCAAATGTCACAAATATGGGTTTTGGGCAAAAATATACATGTTTAAAATAATAATAATAATAATAACATAAAAAATAAATTTTAAACCATTGTCATTGTGTATAACTAGGTCCTCTCAATGAGGAGCCTAGATAGCCACATTGGCAATACATGGGAAGTTGTAATACCCCACAAAAAATTACTTATATTAAAATAAATTAATAACCCCATTCATTACCTTTGTGGCTTACCAATAAGATAATGAAGGGTTTAACACTCCCCGCCCCCCGGGATGTCTAACCATCGACCATGGGGCAACAACTGCCATCACCCACCCCCGCTACCTCCGCCCCCCTCTACTTTAATGCCCAAGATCCCTATTAGCCAATTGTAGCTAATAGTGGTTTTGGCCATTAAAATAAAATATATATATATATACAGTATATACACCTTTAAAACGAACAACAAAAAGACCATTCAAAATACATTTTGCACATGAAACCATTGATTATCGCTGTGAATAACTAGGCCCTTTCAATGAGGAATCTTGATATCCACAATGCCATCTTCCATGGGGCAACTACCCCCATTCATTTTATGGAATCACATCCCCCAACAGAGAACACTATCCCACAAAATCCTCCAAACTCTGCTGTAAATGAAATCACGTTTTTTCACTAAATCCCCATTGAAAACAATGGGCTTCGCCGCCATAGACTTTCAATGGCAAACCGCCGCCGTTGGCGGCTATGGGAATCCGCCGCCATAGACTTTCAACGGGGCTGCGCCGCCGTTGAAGTCAATGGGGGTTTTCCGCCATAGCCGGTCAACGGAGATTGGCCGCCATTGGAGTCTATGGGAAAAGTCCCGAACTTTCAAGGGGGTCCATACAGGTTGGTCCAAGAGGGTCAAGGATGGTTCTGCAGCGATGCCGGAGCAGTGACTACAGGTACCCCAAACCCTGGCCCTCTGGACCCTCCGGAACCGGAGCTATGGATTCCTAAATTTCAGCTCTTCACACTTAGCCGTTTTCTTGAGCTGTTTCTGCCGCCGCCATTGGAACCTATGGCGCAACCCGCTCTTCTCGGTTCGACCCTTATCGGGGGTCCAGGATTCGGGGACCCGGTTGTGGTCGAGTGGGGGGAGCTCTAGGAACTAGGGGCAAAAATAATTTTATTTCTATGTGCTCTAGAACTGTTTATTCCCACGCCACTTGTCGTTGAACTTGACTGCTAAGTGATCAAAGCTCTCTTATAGAAAAAGTATCCACTTTGCGGTTTTGCGGTTTGGACGGCAGCCAACTCGTTCCTGGAAAGCTCCTTCGAGGATTCTCCATTGAAGTCAATGGGCCCATTGACTTACAATGGGAAACCGCCGCTCCTCCTCTCGGACGCCATCTGCTGGTCTTCACAGGAAACAGGACCCAAACAGCAAGATTCACCATTGAAACACATGGAGCCCCAATGGCGGCCTATGGGACCCTGCAAAATGGTGCCTGAAAAGGCGGGAAATTTACACAAAGGGCTATAATCATTAAAGAACTATTAACCCTTGTACTCCCGGATGGATTCTAGTGTGTGTGTGATGCAGACACTGATTAAACAGATATTACAATGAAACACGGGAACAGGGGAATACACATTTTCATGTCATAACAAGGGTTAAATCACATTTCTGGACCTCAGCCCAGTTAACCCCTTGTCTCCCTGGTGAGGTCAGGGGATGGCCAAATGGGGTGCAACCCCTTTAATCCTGGGCCACCCCCTTTCTCCCTCTACACCTCCCCTTTTTAATGGGTGACCTGTTGCCCACTGGCCCTAACAGGGAGTGGGGCACTGCTGGCACCATTAATGAATTCATTCTCAGAGGGATAGTCCTCTTTTTGTGTTGCCCTTTTTGTGTTGAATGGTAAATTCAAATTCTTGCAAAGCCAAGCTCCATCTCAGCAAATTGGCATTTTCCCCTGATACCCTCTGTAGCCAACTCAGGGGATTGTGGTCTGTGATGACCGTGAAAACCCTCCCATATACATAGGGCTGGAGCTTTTTGAGTGCCCACACAATGGCCAAGCACTCCTTCTCAATGGTGGCATATGCCACTTCCCTGGGGAGCAGTTTGCGACTGAGATACACCACAGGGTGCTCTTTGCCGTCGTCCCCCACCTGGCTCAATACAGCCCCAACACCAAAGTCTGAGGCATCAGTCTGAATGAGAAAATGCTTGGTATAGTCTGGGGCAGCCAGTATGGGGGCTCCAGCAAGCGCAATTTTCAGTGCCTGGAAAGCAGGTTCACAGGCAGGAGTCCAGGTAATAAGCACAGGCAGTTGCTTCTTAGTCAGATCAGTCAGGGGTTTGGCCACGGCGCTGTACTGTGGGACAAACTTCCTATTGTACCCTGCGGTGCCCAAAAATGCCATGACCTGTTTCTTGGTTTTTGGAACAGGCCACTGAACTATGGCTTCTACCTTGGCTGGCTCTGGTTTGAGATGCCCTCCACCCACCTTGTGCCCTAAGTACAGGACTTCTGCCATCCCTACCATACACTTAGTGGGTTTCAAGGTAAGCCCAGCCTCCTGATCCTATCCAGCACCGCAGCTACATGTCCTATGTGGGATTCCCAGGAACTACTAAAGACAGCAATGTCATCTAAGTAAGCCCTGGCATAGCTCTGCATCCCTTCCAGTAACCTATTGACCAGGCGTTGAAAGGTAGCTGGGGCATTCTTCATCCCAAATGGCATCACCAAAAACTCATAGAGGCCACTTGGAGTGATGCATGCTGACTTCTCCCTAGCCTCCAGGGTCAGTGGGATTTGCCAATAGCCTTTGCTCAAATCCATGGTGGTCAGATACTTTGCCCCCGCGAGTTCATCTAGTAACTCATCCATGCGGGGCATGGGGTAATCATCTGACACCGTCCCAGCATTGAGCAACCGGTAGTCCACACAAAACCGGGTGGTCTTGTCCTTCTTAATAACTAGGACTACTGGACTTGCCCAAGGGCTCTGGGACGGAGTAATTACCCCTAGGGTCAGCATCTCCTCTATCTCCCTCTCCATACTTGTCTTGACCTCTGCTGACACTCTATAAGCGTGCTTACAGGTCCCCTGTGTGCACTGGGTGTTTTGTGAGATGTGTGGTCCCTGGCATGTCAGTGAAGAGGGCGCTAAACTGAGCTAGCATGTCCCTGGCTTCTCTCTTCTGCCTAGCACTCAACTGTGCCCCTATCTCTACCTGTTCCACAGTGTTTCCCTGCCTAGCCTCCCCTAGGAGATCAGGCAGAGCATTGCTCGCTGGATCCTCCAGCAGTGGGCTACAAATGGCTAGCACTGCTCCCATACTCGGTGCTCTGTATTCCTTCAACATGTTAATGTGGTATGTCTTGTGCCTCTCCGGCGCTACCTGTACAACATAGTTGCACTCATTCACCTTTCAGGTTTAACCGAGTACGGTCCCGACCAGGCAGCCATCAGCTTGTCCTCCCGAGTGGGTTTGAGAACAAGCACCTGCTGTCCTGGGATGAATTCTCTGCTACGGGCATGCTGGTCATACCATTGCTTTTGCTTGGTCTGAGCAGCCCTGAGGTGGTCCTGGGCCACCCCCATGAGCATCTCTAACCGGTCTCTGAGATCTACTACATACAGGATCATTGAAGCATCAGTAGCAGTAGTCTCCCCTTCCCATCCCTCATGGAATAGGTCCAGAGGTCCACGTACCCTGCGGCCATATAGTAGCTCGAAGGGGGAGAAGCCTGTAGATTCTTGCGGTACCTCTCGATATGCAAACAGCAAGTGCTGCAGGTGAATCTCCCAGTCTTTCCCCTCCGCCTCTATAAAGGTCCGAAGCATCTGCTTCAGGGTACCGTTAATCAGCTCACATAATCCGTTTGTCTGGGGATGGTAAGGGGTTGTGCGCCGGTGCTGTACACCGCATGCATCCTAGGGACAATGTAACAGTTCACTCATGAACTGCAACCCCTGATCGGTTAGGATCTCACTAGGGAAACCTACCCTAGAAAAAATGTTCAGCAAAGCTGATGCCACTGTCTTGGCACTTTTGTTGCCAAGCGCTACTGCATCAGGGTACCGGGTGGCAAAATCCACCACCGTGAGGATGTAGCACTTCCCTGACCTGCTAGGAATCATAAGGGGTCCTATAAGGTCCATCGCTACCTTCTGGAAGGGTTCCCCTATTATCGGTAGTGGCCTCAGGGGTGCCTTCACATGGTCGCCCGCCTTACCCACTCGCTGGCAGGCATCACAGGAGTGGCAGAAGTTGCTCGCATCCCGGGATACCCCCGTCCAGTAGTAACGCTGTAAAAACCGGGCTCGCGTCCTGGTGACCCCCTGATGTCCCGCTAACGGAATAGAGTGAGCTAACCGAAACAATTGCTGTCGGTATCCCTGGAGCACTACTAGCTGTTGCTTACCGGTCACCCCCTCCTCTATCCCCGGGTTCCCTTCTTCTCTGTATAGGAGTCCCTTATGCCATAGGCAGCGATCAGTGCCCTCCCCTGCCTGAGATTCGGACGCCCGAAGTCTCACGCCGGCCAGGGTAGGGTCTGCCTTCACTGCTTCCTTAAACTGGGCTCCTAAGTCTGGCCACCCCCCAGTCATGTCATTGTCAGGGGACAGGGTGAGAGGGAACAGTAAGTTCACCTGGCTTACCTCCCCGGGCTCCTCTGCGCCCTCCGCTAACGTTGGTCCCAAAGGCTGGGGGACTGGAGCGTCCGCCGCCGGCATTGCCGCTGTCTGGCTCCGGGTAACCGCCGCCAGTGCAGCGGGCTGGGGCACACGGTTGTAGGTGCAGGTCATCGGTCCCAGGTTGTTGCCCAAAAGAATTGCAGCATCCAAACCGGGTAAAACCCCCACCTCTCGCACACCCTTGCCCTCCCCCCAATCCAAAAAGATTCAGGCCACCTGCAAGAAATGTGGCTCTCCGTCGGCCACAGTGATCTGCATCCCAGGGCCTGGGAGCAATTCCTCTGGCCGGACCATATCAGGTCGGACCAGGGTCACTGCAGCTCCTGAATCCAGCAAGCCGACTGCTTGCCGGTCACAGACTGTGACCGGGGTGAGATGTTTGCTCCGGCCGTCCATCTGCTGCAGGTATGCGCTGAGATGTCCTCCGCTCCTGGCTGTAGGCACAGATGAAACCGGGATAGGGGTGACAGGGGACGTCTCGCTGGGAGTTGTTTCCATGACCGGTCCTGGTTCTTTGGTGGGAGCCACCCGCACGTGGGCTACCGGCTTCGCAGCTGGGGTGCGTTGCCCCCGATGGGGTCCGTTGGAACGCAGGGGTTCCGGGCAATCTGGTCTGAGGTGACCAGTGCTGTTACAGTTGTAGCACCGGCGCTCATGCCGGAGCTCTCCCGCCTTCTGTGAACTGCTGCCCGCAGGCAGCCTTTGGGTCCACTGGGGGGTATTAACAGACTTCTTGGCCGGCGCCGGCGCTGCCGCCGCTTTGGTTGGTGCCTTGGCGGTTATCTGGGATCGGCTGACCACATAGTAATCCGCAAGCCTCGCCGCCTCTGTGTAAGTCTTGGGCTTTTTATCATACACCCAAGCCTTCACCGCCGGCGGGCACTGCTGCATGAGCTGCTCCTGAAAGATGAGGTCCAGCAGGCGTTGGTAAGTCTTGGCCTCACAGCCCTCCACCCAGTGTAGCCCGTATAAAGCCATGCGGGTCACATAGGTTGATGTAGGTCTCCTGAGGCTGCCTCTCCTCCAGCCGGAATTTACCCTGGTAAGCTTCAGGGGTAAAACCGTGCTGAAATAGCAATAGTTCTTTCAGGTGGGCATAATCATCAGCATACTCCTCTGGAAGCATCATCAATGTCTGCTTAGCCAAGCCGGAGAGTAGCGGGTGCAAGCGTGCAACCCTATGCTGGGGAAGCACCCCGTACCGCCGGCACTGCGTTTCAAAGTTCTTTAAAAACATGTCGATCCGATCAGTGCCTTCCACGTACTTGGTGAGACTGTGCATGTCCAGTTGGAGTTCATCTTTGCGGGGTTGGACCGGGGGGCAATAAGCGGGTCTGTTCACTGCCATAGAGATAAACTTTAGCCGCTCCTCCACTGTCCCTCGGTCTCCCCACGTTGTAATCAGTGCCAACATTTTAGGGGTAAACGGACTGGTGGCCGCAGCCATCAGTGCCCCTCCTGTCGCACTTGTCCCGGGAGGTGCACTCGTGCCCTCCCCGGGATTCTGCCGCCCCGGCACTGGGTTCAGTCCCGATCTCCGGGCGGCTGTACAAGGGCAAGCTGAGCCGTATCCTGAGACTCTGCCCGCTCGGCTTCATATTCCGTGATTGCGGCAATCATGTCTGCGACCTCCTGGTCCTCATATTCCAGTCCATTTTCACGGCACTTGTCTTTTAGCTGAGTTCTAGTCCTCAGGAAGTAGACGTTTTCTGCTTCACTCATGGTTCTGGGTCGCAGCAGTGAGGTGGTGTGACAACTTGCGTTACTTGTTGCACTAACGTGTGTTCAATATCTTTAGAGCCAGGAACTTGCAATTACCATCAAATTCCCACTGGATCACAGTACCCTGCAGAATACTGTAATCCAGGTCCAGTTCAATCCCTCCGCTGCCACCAGTTAATATACAAGCCTGTGACGATAGCTTATGACAGGTTGTAATTTACACCAAATACTGGGTTTGAACTGAACGAGGCTTAGATATAATAAAGTATATTTATTCCTTTGGATAGGTGAACACACGATATAGTACAGTAACAAGACAAGAAGTACACTTACTTTGGGGATGGGGGAGGAGAAGTATGTTGCATAGCAATTCTCTCGCAATCAGGTACAATCAAGATGATTTCAGAAGACCAAGGATAAAGGGTGGACAACAGTTTATAAACCTTTTGTAACCCTATCCTTAACATTGAGTACAGGTGATTGGTCTCCAATTACCTCTAGCCACTCTTTAACATGGGAACACATTTTGATACATGCCCCCCTGCTAGTTGGTACATGCGCATTAGAACTCTGGGGTCTCATTTCTGTAGCCCCTCATCTGCATCAGGAATGCCAGCTAGTCTACCAAACGGAATTCCTGGCAGGATATTCTTTGTTGTGAGGTGTGAAATGGGACACTTACAGACTGCTCTGGTTTGAGCCGTCTCCGCCCTCAGGTAAACAGTGAGGGTGACAAAATCCTTTGAACAATACTTAAGTCCTAGACATTGGGTCGCCTCTCTGGCCATATGCTACCCTGGTATGCAAAGGAATTTCCTCTGGGTGTTATCCCTGCTTTGGGACACAGTATTAAAGATAAAACACAAACATATTAAAATATCCGGTTCCGTTGGGTCCAGCGGATCCAAACTTCCCAGTTCTCAATGCCGGAACTGGGACACCCTAGGGTCCAATTTGCGACTTGCTACGACCTTCGGAACCGGAGTTACACAAATACACCTTAAACCGTTTCCTATTTTAATACAAAAAACTCCGCTGTAAATTAAATCACGGTTTTTCACTAAATCCCCATTGAAAACAACGGGCTTCGCCGCCATAGACTTTCAATGGCAAACCACCGCTGTTGGCGGCTATGGGAATCCGCCGCCATAGACTTTCAACGGGGCTGCGCAGCCTTTGAAGTCAATGGGGGTTTTCCGCCATAGCTGGTCAACGGAGATTGGCCGCCATTGGAGTCTATGGGAAAAGTCCCGAACTTTCAAGGGGGTCCATACTCCGTCGGGTTGGTCCAAGAGGGTCAAGGATGGTTCTGCAGCGATGCCGGAGCAGTGACTACAGGTACCCCAAACCCTGGCCCTCTGGACCCTCCGGAACCAGAGCTATGGATTCCTAAATTTCAGCTCTTCACACAGCCGTTTTCTTGAGCTGTTTCTGCCGCCGCCATTGGAACCTATGGCGCGACCCGCTCTTCTCGGTTCGACCCTTATCGGGGGTCCAGGATTCGGGGACCCGGTTGTGGTCGAGTGGGGGGAGGTCTAGGAACTAGGGGCAAAAAGAATTTTATTTCTATGTGCTCTAGAACTGTTTATTCCCACGCCACTTGTCGTTGAACTTGACTGCTAAGTGATCAAAGCTCTCTTATAGAAAAAGTATCCGCTTTGCGGTTTTGCGGTTTGGACGGCAGCCAACTCGTTCCTGGAAAGCTCCTTCGAGGATTCTCCATTGAAGTCAATGGGCCCATTGACTTACAATGGGAAACCGCCGCTCCTCCTCTCGGACGCCATCTGCTGGTCTTCACAGGAAACAGGACCCAAACAGCAAGATTCGCCATTGAAACACATGGAGCCCCAATGGCGGCCTATGGGACCCTGCAAAATGGTGCCTGAAAAGTCGGGAAAATTACACAAAGGGCTATAATCATTAAAGAACTATTAAACTTGTACTCCTGGATGGATTCTAGTGTGTGTGTGATGCAGACACTGATTAAACCAGATATTACAATGAAACATGGGAACAGGGGAATACACATTTTCATGTCATAACAAGGGTTAAATCACATTTCTGGACCTCAGCCCAGTTAACCCCTTGTCTCCCTGGTGAGGTTAGGGGATGGCCAAATGGGGTGCAACCCCTTTAATCCCGGGCCACCCCCTTTCTCCCTCTACACCTTTGCCTAAGCATGACATCGTTATTGTATTTAGCAATTTGTGATATTTACCTCATGCTCACCTTGTAAACATTTTTGTAATCTGTATTCTTGTATATCCTTATTTTCCTTAAAAGATTATTTTCCCTTTGATTACTATTCTTGTCCATTGCTTGAATGCGCTAGGGAACACATATTCATATTTATTCATATTTCTTATGACCCCCACTATAAGAAAAAAAGGCAGCAAGCTAGGGTGGGACAAGAGAAACCATGTGAAATATGTTAAAGTGCCTGAAGGGTTAAATAAATAAATTATTGATGCTATTCGACATTCAGTGCAATTAAAACTGGCAAAAAAACAGATTTAAATTTCCCTTGGCAATATGAAGGAAACAATGAGTGCACAATTTCTTTAGTGAAAAATAATAATCTCCTGTATATAGGGTACACTTTTCTAGTTCACAAACAATTTATTTTTCATTTTGTTGGCCCCTCTTCAGGTTTGAGCTTCTTGCGAATTCTCCAATCAGCCAAAAGGTATTCACAATTCTATTATATGGTAGTCTGAAGTTCCCTCCCAACAGAAGGTGGTAAGTATTTGTGACACATAAACAAATGTCACTTGGTGTTTGTGAGTGCACCTATTTTATCTTTTTCTGATTAAATTATTTAAAAATGTTTTTACACTCTGGAGCATGTGCTTTCCCTTTTTGTTTCATAGATTTTTTGCAGTCTGGAAGTGGCTAATCATGAGGAAAAGCCACCTTAAGTCTCCTACGATTTTTACATTTTTATGTTTTTTTATTGCAACTATCCAGACAATATAAGAGAAATGCTGCACACCTCAAAAAGAAAAATAATGATACAGTTACCGGTGCTCCAGTGTTTGCACGAAAGCCTGCAATCAGTCCTGAACAGATGAACAAAGGAACATAGGGCACAACGGGTTTAGCAAATCAAACTCATTTATTGAGCCAACACTCAATAAATTAGTTTGATTTGCTAAACCCGTTGTGCCCTATGTTCCTTTGTTCATCTTTTTTAGTGCAACTATACACATTAATATATTTTTGGAGGGCACCGAAGATTTTCTCATTGTAGAACCTTTTTTTTTCTAGTAATATGGACTGTTAGACTTAGACCATCTTGATCTTCCATTTCTTCTACTCACTTCGTTCATTTTTATATTTCACAAGTATTTCATGTTGAGTTTATTATATTAATATGTTTACTTGCACCTATTTATTTAACACATATATTTTTACACATATTGTGCAAGTTAATCTCTTAGGCAGATACTACCATTACGGTTGGCGCTGTTGTCAGTTTCTTGTTTGTGTGAAATGTATGTATGTGTTTGTATAAATATATGTGTATATATAAATCAAATCAGCTTTATTGGCATGACGAAAGAACATTTCAGTATTGCCAAAGCGTGGATAATAGGGGGTGGGGGACAATAATTACACGAATACTAGGGGGTAGGGTTTAATAATTGCACTGTATATGGGTAACAGTTTTGTACAGGGGTGTAGGGGTTAGTGGACGTCTCTCAGCTTGTGGCAGGGGCTGATATAGTGTGCGGCCAGTTCTGCTGTGGTTTCATCTTCTCCCAGGAGGATCGCTATTTTTTGGTTCTCTTCTGTATTATTAAAGTTCTGGATAACAGCAGTGAGTTTCTCTAGGTGGGCACTCCTCACTTCAGAGTATTGTGTGCAACGCAACAGGAAGTGAGTTTCATCTTCTACCTCTCCTAGCTCACATCTTTGGCACAGTCTCATCTCCCGGAGCTTCCAGTTCTGTCTGTGCCTGCCTGTTTCTATTTCTAGGCTGTGGGCACTTATTCTGTACTGGCTCAGGGTCTGTCTCTGTTTTGGGTCTTTTACCTTCAGTAGGTTGGGTGCCAGAGTGTATTCTCTCTGTCTTTTGTGGTAGGTCTCCAGCTTCTTTGAGCGTTGGATATCATTTTCCCACATTGTCATATACTGCTTCTTCATTTCGTTGGCGATTGAGTTGATTTCTTTTTTAGGCAGGTTGTTAATCTGTGTGGGGTTTTGTCCTTGGAGTGAGAGGACAAGTTGTTTGATGGCACAGGGTTTAGTGAGGAGGTCCTGGCTTCGCATTGCACTGTAGCAGTAAGACTGTGGGTGGCTGGTGTTTAGGTGAGCCCAGAATGTCAGTGCTCTCTTCTGTATCGTGAGCAGTAGAGGAAAGCGGCCCAGCTCAGCCCGGCATGCATTGTTTGATGTACTCCTGTGTACTTGGAGAAGGTATTTGCAGAATTCCAGATGCAGTATTTCTGTTGGGCTGGTATCCCATTTTGTGGAGTCTGGGTATGTTACAGGGCCCCACACCTCGCTGCCATACAGAAGGATGGGTGTGATGATGCTGTTGAATATTTTCTCACAGATTCTTATTGGTGGTTTGAGGTGGTACATCTGTTTCCTTATTGCATAAAATGCTCTGCGGGCCTTCTCCTTCAGTGTATTTATGGCCAGGTTGAATTTCCATGATGAGCTGATTGTTAGACCAAGGTACGTGTAGCTCGTTGTCTGTTCCAGTGCATTGTCGTCCAGTGTGAATTGCGATATGGTTGGCTGTGTTTTAGATTTTTTCTGGAATACCATTATTCTGGTTTTTTCTAGGTTCACAGAGAGTGCCCAGGTCTGGCTGAATTTTTCTAGTATTGCCAGTTTCTGTTGGAGGCCTTGTTCTGTTGGAGACAGCAAGAGCATATCGTCTGCGTATAGTAGAGACTTAATCTCAGTTCCAGCCACGTTGAGCCCAGGTGCTGAGGAGGATTCTAGGGCTGCTGCGAGCTCATTGATGTAGATTTTAAAAAGTGTGGGATTCAGGCTGCAGCCCTGTCTAACTCCACGGCCTTGATGGAAGAAGTCTGTCCTTTTGTTATTAACTTTCACGCAGCATTTGTTTTCAGAGTACATACTTTTGATTGTGTCGTATGTTCTCCCCCCTATTCCGCTCTCTAGTATTTGTAGCAATAGGCCTGGATGCCAGATGGAGTCGAAGGCTTTTTTGAAGTCCACAAAGCAAGCAAAGATTTTGCCCTTGTTGGTGTTGTGGACGTGCTTATTAATCAGGCTGTGTAAGGTATAGATGTGATCCGTGGTGCGGTGGTTTGGCAGGAAGCCTGTCTGGCTCTTACTCAGTACACTCTGCTCTGTCAGGAAGATGAGGATTCTGCTGTTCAAGATGCTGTTGAACAGTTTCCCCATGGTGCTGCTGACACAGATTCCTCTGTAATTGGATGGGTCCATCCTGTCTCCTTTCTTGTGGATAGGGGTTATCAGTCCTTCGTTCCACAGTTCAGGGAAGTAGCCAGTGGTGAGGACCAGGTTGAACATTTTCAGTATTGCTTCTTGTATAGATGGATTGCTATACTTCAGCATCTCTTGTAGAATGCCATCTGGTCCGCTGGCTTTCTTGGTTTTTATTAGTTTTATTTTTTCTTTTATTTCCTGGATTGTGATTGGTATGCCCAGGGGGTTTTGGTTATCTTTTATAGTGTTCTCCAGTGATGTTTGTTTGGTGAGGATTTGTTTTTGTTCTTGCGTCAGGTTTTCTTCTGGGATTTCTTGGTAAAGGTCCTCAAAGTAGTTTTTCCAGATGTTGCCATTCTGAATGGCCAGGTGTCTGTTATTCTGCTTTGTATCCAGATGTTTCCAGGTTTGCCAGAAAGTATTTTCATCTAATACTTCTTCAATTCTTTCTAAATTTTTGGCAATGTGGTTTTGTTTTTTCTTCCTTAGGGTGTGACTGTAGTGCTTTAGGTGTTGGTGGTACCTCATTCGTAGTTCTGTAGTGTTTGGGTCTCTGTGTTTTTGGTTTGATGTTGTTCGCAGGCTTTTTCTAAGGATGTTGCATTCCTTATCAAACCATTTTTCTTTGATTTTGTCATTTGTTGTTGGTCTGTTAGGGCTAGTTTTTTTCAGGTTTGATGTCTTTGCTATTAGATGGAATATTTTGTTGAGGTTTCTTACTGCCAGGTTTACGCCGTGTTTGTTCTGCTCGTAGTTTGTGTCCTGGAAGCTTTGGAGTAGGTTTCCAACTTCTGAGCTGTTGATTGTTTCTGTGTATGTCGCGAGGCTCTGTTTTGTCCATTTGTAGGTGGCTTTCAGGCTATGAAGGTTGGAGAGGGGTTTTTGTGTTGTGCTTGGTTGCTCTGGTCTCTTAATAAAGAGCAGGGTTTGATTGTGGTCTGATAGGGGTGATGCTGGTGTAACTATGAAAGCACTGGTGGCATGTGGGTCTATGTCGGTTATTGCGTAGTCCACTACGCTGCTGCCCAGCACGGAGCTATATGTGTATCTACCCAAAGAGTCTCCTCTTGTCCGTCCATTGATAATGTACAGTCCCAGACCGCGACACAGGTTTAGGAGCTCTTTACCATTTTTGTTTTTTGCACTGTCGTAGCTGGTTCTTTGACGTGTCACAGAGCTATGAAAAGTGTCATTTCCAAAGATGTAGTTATTTCCATCTGAAGATATGTAATCCTGTTCTCTGCCTGTTCTGGCGTTCAGGTCTCCACATATCAGCACTTTGCCCAGGGTCTGAAAGTGGATTGCCTCTGTCTGCAGGGACGAAGATGTCTGGATTGTAGTATGGGGAGTCGGAGGGGGGGATGTATGCTGCACATAGGTATGCGTCATATAGATGGGTGAAGATGGAGCCTTTTATTTGTAGCCACAAGTGGGTATCTCCTCTCTTCATTGGGTTTATTTGGCTGTTAAGCTCCTGTTTGTACCATATTATGATTCCTCCTGAATGACGGCCTCGTTTCACACCTTTGTGTTTTTGGGCTGGGACTAGGAGCTGCCTATTACCCATAGGTATGAGAGACATCTCCTCCGATTGGCTCCATGTTTCGTGGAGAATAAAAATGTCTATGCTCGTCAACTTGTTTTTAAAGTCTGGATCTTGTGGTTTAGAACCAAATGCTGATGCATTCAGGCCCTGAATGTTCCAGCTGCTAATTTTAAAAGATCCCATGTTGGATTTTGTATAGCTTATATATCTTGTCTTATGCCTTCCAGTGAGCTAATTTGCAAGTGTTTTTTTTTTTTTTTTTAAACTAGTCTTTGTTGATACAATAAATGTGGGTACGTTCATTCTTGTCATTTCTATACTTCTCTTTCTCTGCATGTAGTGGTGTATGCCTGTTTGTGGTAGTGATTTTGGTAGGATTATGCATTTTTACATCAGTCTGGTGCAGATGGTAGTGAGCAGTTCCCGGATTTCCTTTAGTTCGTTATTAGCCGTTAGTCTAGTTCTGGAGGTTGTTGTTGTGGTGCTTTTCTGTGATGCTGTGTGGTTGTCCCAATGCTGCTTTCTATGTGGGTATCCCTGTGTCTCGTGAGATCTGTGTAGTCTAGGTCCCTGATGCAGTGTCCTGTCCTTCAGTGGGTATTTGGCTGTTCTCTCCAAGGTGACATCTTTCAGGGTCTTTGCAAAGTAGCGCATCCCTTGCTGGTTGAGGTGCACGTGGTCATACAGGTGTTGTGGTATGATGGAGTCATGTTTAGCCAGGTGTACATGGGGGAGAGATGTGCATGTTTTTGCCAACTCTGTGTTGATGTTCTGGATGGTATCAGTTGGGATGTCTCTTCTTGGTAGTAGGGTAGACATAATTATCTTTGTGGTGGGGAATCTTTGTGTTGCTCTCTGCGCTACTTGTGTCAGATTCTCGGCAAGATTCCTCTGCTGGGTCGGGAGGTCATTGGTACCAGTGTGGATGATGGTGTATCCAGGGTTCCTGAAGTCTGGTTTGTTTAGGATATCCAGAGCTTTCTGTGTTGTGGGGCAGTGGATCGTGGTTACGTGTTTGCCTGGGAATAGTCGCTCACTGTTTAGGTATCTTCCATTTGAGTCGATGAGTATTGTTATGTCAGTGTTGTTGTGCCTGGTGTCAGTTCCAGTTTTTGTGCTGTACTCCCTGTTGCGTTCCAGGTGTGCATTGTTGTGGGTTGTTTTGGGGACAGTATGTTTTATTGTTGAGCCAGTGGTTGACGTTGAGTCTGTCTTTGTTCTTGCTGTTTCTATGTCTGAGCTGGGGGTTTGCTCTGTGCTGTGTGTTACTGTCTCCTGTCTTTGTTCTTGCTGTGTCTGTCTGATCTGGGGGTTTGTTCTGTGCTGTGTGTTATTGATTCCTGTCTTTGTTCTTGCTGTTTCTATGTCTGAGCTGTGGGTTTGCTCTGTGCTGTGTGTTACTGATTCCTGTCTTTGCTGGTTTTCAGTGATTATGGTCTGGTTGTCACTATCTTGGGGAGCTTTTGTTAATGAGGTTTTTTGTTGCGTTGGTGTTTCAATACGAGTCTCTGGGTTTTCTGTCTTATTGGTTGATACTATCATTTTATGTTTCTCTTCGAGTTTCCTCAGTTTTTCTCTGATCTGCTTATTGTCTTGTTGCAGGGTAATAATAGTAGTTTTTTGTTCTTGCATAATTGCCATGGCTTCATTTTTTATGTTACTAATTTCTTCTCTTAGTTGGGCTTGCATCTTTGTCGTGTAGTCATTTTTTATTGTATTAATTTCTTCCCTTAGCATATCTTGTATATTAGCCACGTTTTCGTTTTTTATTTTAATAATTTCTTCTTTTAGTTGGTCAGTACTCATCTCTTGAGATTGTTTACTTAACATGTGTTCTTTGAGTAGTGTGAAATCTCTCTCCAGCTGGGACAGGCTTTCTGCGATCGTGTTGGGGGATGGATATGTTGTGCTTGGTGTGATGTCTTTGCTGGCTGTGTTTCTGACTTGATTTTTTTTCTGTTTTTCTTTGCTCTCTGTCTCACAGTTTTTTTTAATTGGGGGAAGCTCTTTTTCTTCAAGTGTTGCCTGGGCTTTAAGTACCTGGAAAATCCTCTCAAATTCCTGCAAACTGCTCTCACTGCCTTGGATCATAATGGTGCCATTGTGATACACATTTACAGTTAATATAGTGCTCTGTGGCTCATCCCCATCGTTGATTTTTATTTGTCTTCCATTGTTAAGTCCTCCCTTTTTGATGTGTGTGTAGTGTTTGCATATTGTAACATGCCAAGCTGTAGGGGATTCAGCAAAGAAAAGTAAGTCTGGTTTTATTTTTTCCCCTCTGTGTATGCAAAATCAGCAAACATGGTTTGTGGATGTTCTCTTAGCATATTCTGTCTGAAGTCTTTCCTGGCCGTTCTGCTCAGGCATTCCTCAGGATATGTGATTTCAGAGGTGTTAGAGTTGTAAAGGATGGGGGTTATCAGCAGTTTCTGTTCACTTACAGCTTTGTTGCCTGTTTGATCTTTTAAAGATATATTTTCCATTTCTGTTCTTTTGGTGCAAAATCCCTATTTGTGTGTCTGTAGTTTCTATATTAATCTGTGTTTTCCTGTGTTGGTGATATTGTATGTGCAGTAATACTGTATAGAAAGATTCTTACGGTTGGGTCTTTTCTTTTCTTTAGGTTTCTCATGGGACTGTTTTTGATTTCCTTGTTGTTTTCTGCTATTTCTTCTTTATTAATCTTTGTTTCTTGCAGGTTTCTTGCTTGCTTGTTTTTATTGTTCAGTTTTTATCGAAAGACTGTTTTTTTTGTTGTTGCAAATTAGCTCATTTGGAAGGCATAAAGTTGGTAAGGAGCTCATCTTAACTGCTGCTGCTGCTGCTGCTGCTGCTGCTGCTGCTGCTGCTGCTGCTGCTGCTGCTGCTGCAGCTCTCTCTCTCTCTCTCTCTCTCTATATATATATATATATATATATATATATTACACATTTTAAGTTATGGTGGATGAAAAAGGTGACAAAAATCCTCTTGGCATATAGCCAATAAAGAATATCACGTGTGAGCACATTCACATGTCTTAGACAGGTCTGCAAACCTGCCTGTCAACCATTATCACCTAGCATACAGTGTTCCACTGCAGCAAGGGATTCTGGGAAATAACATGCAAATGAGCACATAAATAACTCGTTTGTTAAAAAAAACTTAGTTTTAAAAATGATTAATTTTACTAATAAATTGAAAGCTTGTGTAGAAAACTTGCATGAATTTCACTGCCGTTCTATTCTGGTTCAGCAAACGGCCAACAACAATGTTAGAGTACACTGGCGACACACTTTATTCGAGCTCGGCTAGTCCCACGAATTCGGGTATACCCGGGTGTATTGAGGTTTGTGACTGTTTTCTGCCCGAGTGCATTGAGGTATTTTCCAGGCAGGGATTGAAGCATTTTATTCCCGCTGGCTGCAATACTGCACAGTATATATATATATACTGCATTACAATTCATGAATTTATGCCATCTGGTAGACACGCGAAGCATTGCAGCCTATTAAATCCTAATCATTATCATTTAACAGATCAGCCTCCCGTCAGCCAGGCATGAACCCAGGCTGGGAAGGCAAACGCAACGGGGCTTGTCAGAGGTGAGGAGCGGCGCATTCCAGGTATCTGCCAGGTACATACTGGGTATTTGCTCGAATAAAGTGTGTCGGTGCAGTATTCATAGGCAGGAAATCGGCTGCAACAAAGAGGGTGTAAAACCTGGTGTGGAATCTTACATCTTCATTTGGCAAAAAAGTAGAAAATGGTGCATTGCAAAAAACCGAACCAAATCAGATATGTAAGGGATTGCATAAAGTTGCGAGAAAATCAAAAGTTCACCTCACTAAACAATTAGTTTAGCGTGTTTCTTACCCGTCCTATATTAACAGGTGCGCTATTGATATGCCAGTCTAATCAGGATTAGAACAGTTTCAGTATCCCTTTGCACAGAGGTCAAAGTTACAGTAGCACCCTAATCAATAATAACTTTGATGCATGAGATAATTAATCAAATGTAATACATTCATCTTCAAATCATCTGCTTTAGGTTAGTTGAAAAACACAATGTTATCAGTAATTGCTAAATGTATTTGTTACAAGAGATGACCTCTGCCACACTATCCTGAAACAATGAATCCCGGTCTTGGTGTTGGGACAAATAATTCTGCTGATAGTAAAGACACACGGTACCTAGGGTACTGTCCTTTGATATTTACTGACTCTCACCAATAAATGACCATTGCTTTTTATTAAAGGAATTCATCTTTTTTTCTAGGTACTTATTCTTGTTTAACCTTAACACCTTAAGCGACTGTTGTATGTCCTGCAGCTCTGAGATTGAAGTTGTTATAAAGCAAAGAATAAACGGTGAAAGTTGGCAAATGATTGGCTCAACATCACCAGGAGATGCTGTCTGAAAATTGTGTTGCTTCCATTTTAGTATGAAGGTTTTGTTTTTTCCAAATTCTTTATTTTGTTGTTACACATTCAGTAGTACAATATAGAATACATACAAGATGATCCACATCAATAGTAGGCAAATAGCTATTAATTGGTATTCTGACAGTGAGAAAGATAAAACAACATAGCGAGTGTAACATTTTCTAGTAAATATAACCAACTGAAAACAAATACTGGGTATTCAACCAAATGAGTCACGCATATTTAACACCATAACAATAAAATAAGTGTGAAATACTATAATAATGAAAGGCACGGGAGAAGAATTATGACCGAGGGATAATCTTATAAAAGTATAGTAATGGTACAGTAGTAGATCTGTGTGACCGCATCCGGACCCTCTAATGGTATTATATATACTATAGAGTGGCTGTTGCATGTACACAACCGTAACTTTGGATTGTTCCAGCAAATCCCACAAGACAGGGTGGAAATCATAGACCCTATAGACAAATCAGACCCTGTATGTATGCATATGCCATGGGGGCCAAGTCTCCTCAAACTTTTACCTGTTGTCCTGTGACAAACTAGTACATTTTTCCATAGTATATACGTCCCATGTTTTTATTAGTCAATTTTTTTATAGGGTGTTCTGAGGTTCTTCTAAAATAAGGGTATTTTAGAAGAATAGGTATTTTAGCATCCAGCTGCTTGAAGTAGATGAAGGGTCAATTATTTATTCAATTTATAACCAGGCATGCGGTCCCTGCTAAAGAGGTTGGTCTATGGATCCCTAGGTATTTTTATTTTACATATTTCATCTATGGTTTTTAGGACTTGGATCCGTAAATTTCTGATGAGCAGGAAGTCCCATCACACATGCAATATTGTCCCTTTACTTCCACAACCTCGCCAACATAGTCCAGAAATGGTAGGAAACATTTTGTGTAGCTTAGAAGGGGTATAGTACAAATGTAAACATCATTTTATGTGTTTTCTTGAAGTCAGATACAGGGGATTTCCTGGATGATTCCAAAATCTTTGGCCATTCCTTTAGCTCCAACTTTTCACCTAACTCTTTTTCCCATATTAATGCATACCGTTGTGTGAAAAAGAAAGTACAACCTCTTTGAATTCTATGGTTTTACATATCAGGACATAATAACAATCATCTGTTCCTTAGCAGGTCTTAAAATGAAGTAAATACAACCTCAGATGAACAACAACACATGACATATTACAGCGTGTCATGATTTATTTAACACAGTAGCAGCAGCAACATTATCGCTATGTTAAAATAGCTTACAAACTTTATGTGCAGTGTATTGTATTTGTTTAAAATTTAGCGTGTGCATGTTCGTTACGTTTAGGTAATTCACATGCACAATATGGTTAGAATGCGGTAGCATGTTAATTGGAATGCAAGGTGGATTTTTTCTGTGTGATTTTCAATGTGTTGGTTATCTTATCTATGCGTTATTTCAGTTCCTGCTACTTCATTTACCCATATGCAAATGATTTTGTCCCCGATGTGGTTTTTGCATATAATTAGCTTAGTGAGTACCAATTAAACTGACGTAAAATAATGCATGTTACTTATTTAGGTATAAAACAGAAAGTGAATCCCTGCGCTTCTCCCTTTGGGATAGCAATAAATGGGGAATACATATATACTAGCTGATATACCCGGCGTTGCCCGTGATGTAATGGTCTGCCCCCCCCATCCTCCCTCTCAACTCCCTTCCCCCCCTCTTCACAGTTCAGGCTTCCCCCTCTTCTCTCCTGACTCCCTCCCCCCCTCTCTCTCCTGACTTCCTCTCTCCCCCCCTCTCTCCTGACTCCCTCTCCCCCCCTCTCTCATGACTCCCTCTCCCCCCTCTCTACTGACTCCCTCCCCCCCTCTCTCCTGACTCCCTCTCCCCCTCTCTCCTGACTAACTCCCCCCCTCTCTCCTGACTAACCCCCCCCCTCTCTCCTGACTGAATACCACCCCCCACGTGTCCGCTGTGCGTCGCCATCTTACCGGGGGCATCTGCAGGAGGAAGGGGGTCCTTCCGGAGGCTGCATGCCCACTGCCTGTCCCCCTGCCAGGGAGGGAGGGAAGTGAGCATTGGCGGCTGGGGCAGGAGGGCCGTGCCGCGCTTCCCCTTCGTCCGAGAGCCGGTGGGGGACAGGGAGAGAGGGAGAGAGTTGGGTGACGTCATAGAGCCGGGTGACGTCATAGAGCCACCAATCTGATTGGCCAGAGGCTGAGGACCAATCAGATTCACCGCAGCTAGTACCAACCTTTCGATTTTATATATTAAGATATATATATATATATATAAAAATCTATAAGATAAAGGAGACTTTTGGTTTACATCCTTTGATCAAATAATAGAAAAAACAAATAGGTAGCGCTATATCCCACAGTGAGCTGGCAGCCGGTGATATAACCCTGACCCCTAGTCAGGCTATAGAAGTGGAAAAGAAGTTATATCAGTGGCGCTCAACACTGTAATGATCAAAGCAATTCTAATAGATATTATAAAATATATATTATAAAATATACAACCAGAGCCACGGAAATCGCCCGTCCGATTGGATGCTCCACGTGGTAAGGGTAAACATGTAAATATACAAAGAAATCAAATCATAGCATAATACTGTAAAACATACACATACATAAACAAATAACACTTAACAAACGCTGAGAACAACAGGTAACTACTCACAATAGCATTTAATATGGCATATCATTAATATCATAAAATACACTTATTACACATAAAATAGTACATAAAAACATATATTAGGTTCAGGCAAGATTCTCCAACTCGGGTGGGGGTACCTGCTTACCGAAAACAGGATGTAATCAGGCAATGGATAATTCAAAGAGTATCCCCTCTTATGGATAGCTGCTGCTGCTGCTGCTGTTGTTAACACCTGGGCTCAGACGAGGAGTCTATTATGGGCAGGGACAGGTTTTTCCAGCTAGCTGCGTCTGCCTCAGTCCTCTCCCAGCACTGCAGAAGCTCCAGGACCACACACAGCGTTTGTTAAGTGTTGTTTGTTTATGTATGTGTATCTTTTACAGTATTATGCTATGATTTGATTTCTTTGTATATTTACATGTTTACCCTTACCACGTGGAGCATCCAATCGGACGGGCGATTTCCGTGGCTCTGGTTGTATATTTTATAATATATATTTTATAATATCTATTAGAATTGCTTTGATCATTACAGTGTTGAGCGCCACTGATATAACTTCTTTTCCACTTTGATCAAATAATGCCAAGCCTGCTAACCACTTATATAGCAGGTCCCTACGCTAAATGCATACTAATGTTATGTGAAATAAACCCAGAAGGGGTTATTATATCAGCGGTTATTTAGGTAACCTGATGTAATTTGCCTGGATTTAATAGAGCTTAGTGCATCTGGGCCTTAGAGTAATCTGTAAATAGATGAAAAATAGACTGTCCCAACATTATGATGCCATGAATTATATATATATATATTGTGACGGAGTCACTAACAGTATGCTGGAGTGAGGAGCATATGAGTGCTTCCTGCATATAATCCATTAAACTCCTCCTGGAGAAGCTACATTTACCTGCAGCTAATTAAGCAGGAAGGATACCCGAGAGACTGCAGGTTTAAAAAGCAGGAAGTGACTTACAGACGCTGAGTTAGTTTTAACAAAGAAGGGTAGAGAGAATTCTCCAGCCAGGAAGGACCCAACTGTTCTGGTTCCCCAGCCCTGCAAGAAGCTCTGCTAATGGGCTTCCAAACCAGGATAAAGACTGCTATGTGCTGGACACAGTCTGCTCCCTGGAACCGGTGTTCCTGTTTGCTGTTGGAGCTACAAGGAGACCTTGTGATAGGAATCCCCTACAATTACAAATAAGAGACTTTCTTATTTAACCTTGAATGTGTAGTACATGTTTTGGGCGGATAACCAGATTATCTGGCTCCCCATTAGAGAGGGCAGCAGTAAAGTTTAGTTAGTTTCCCTAACAGGAATAGGTGTTTATTTTATGTTTTTTTTTGCCTTAAAGGGACAGTACACCTGATGTTTATTTGTCTTGTGGATAATAAACCACTACAGTTAAGCTTTGCATAGTGTCTTAGCATCTTACTGACCCTGCCGCGAGGCTGTCCTGTCACAGGTGGTGTCAGAAGTGGGATGCTACTCCTCTGGGGATCAGTAGATAAAGATGTGTTAAGGTCATGAACCCAGGCAGAAAACACAAAATCAAAAATGTTTTGCTGATGAGACTGAATTTGTAGCTTGCAAGTGCTGAGTGTCAAGTTTGCCCTGTCGGGTATGAAAGAAAGTGAAAATTGATTTTTGCAAAGATGTTGCCCTAAGAAGAACCAAGAAGGTTCAAACATTCTGTGTGTTGTATAAAGTCTGCCCCATCAGGTGTGAAAGAAAAGAAAAAAAATGGGTTTTTAAAATGGCCACCGTCAAATGTCTGTTTTGCAATGTACGTAATCATACAAAAAGTGTCCCTTCAGGCCATACGATGATGATGAGAATGACGATGATGGCTCATATGTGGCACCAGGAAAAGAGCCGTACCCGCAGATGAAAGCTGCAAAAGTGACCAGCGCCCTGAGCGCAGGACCCCATAACCTTGGAGTCATTGACCAGAAATTCGGAGCCGTGCCTGCTAGAAGGAAACCAGGTGACTTTCTAACGGATTCGGTATGCTGGACCTGTTATGAACCAGGTCACATGGGAGAAGTGTGTCCCCAAATTCTCAAATATAAACAGTGGCAACATGAGCAGCACAATGAATATTGTCTCCCACAGCTGCAAAAGCAAGCAACGCATTATGAGCACAAGCAAGATGTGGAAGCTGGTAACAGTGAGTGTGTGCCCAGTACTACTGATGTCTCTGGAGCTACTAAAGCAAAGAGAAAGAAAAAGAAAAGTATTTCTCAAGTCACAGAGGAAGGGACCGAACCACTTGAGCCTGTGATATCAGGACAACATGCGTCAGACAGGTGCAAAGATGTGCTGCAGATCGGAGTGACAGGCGAAGTTGTCACGGGAACGGTAGCAAAGAAAAAGGAGGAGCGAAGGGAAGCTAGATCCTTGATCTAGGATAAAGAGGCCTTAATTACTGCCTCCCATGATTGTGAAGTCCAGCAGGAGCAATTGGATAAGGAGCGAGAAGCTAACGCTGAGGTACAGAGTTGTATACTCCCAGCTATACAAAAATACGAGGCTTTGAAGAAAACAGAGCGTCTCTTATGGAGTGAGTTGGAGGAGGTGATGACAAGCCTGGAAAGGGCCAACACCTCAATTGCTACCATGGATGAAAAGCAGAACAAGTCTGATAAGGTTATTGCTAACCTAAAACAGACATATAAGGAGGCTCTACAAGAGGTTCACGCTCTCAGCACAGAGGTGGAACAATCACACCAGGAGGGCCACGGTCTAAACACAGAGCTGGGTATGTTGAAGGAAACCCATGAGAATGTCCTGAGTGATTTAGAAACTGTAAAGAGAGAGAATGCAAGTCTGAAATAGGATAATTCAGATTTGTCTGACCAGGCCAGTGAAGGAATGGAGAAGCTTCACCAAGCAGAAAAAGTGAAGGAACAATTGACCTGGGAAAATTTAGAAGTACAGGCAGCACTGCAGAATACAGAGAGAATGCTGGAAAAAGAATGCCTCTTCCTGGAGCAGCTTACACAAGCAGAGCATATACTGCAGAGCCAGCTGCAAGAGCTACGTGCACATCTACAGGAGGCCAAGGAGAAGCAGTGGGTCCTGCAGGAAGAAAGTATCCAGGCTGCTAACAAAGTGAAAGTGCTGCAGTAGCATCTGAGAACCCAGTGTGTCCCTGCAGTGCAGTATGAGGAACTGAAGGACACGTTGAGCATCATGAGAGCATCACTGGAGGCAGAGCTTAGAGGCCAGGTGACTCTGTCTGAGAGGAGCATGAGAAGGTCCAGAAGCTGGAGCAAGAAATGGAGAATCAGAAAAGATGATTGATCCCCAAAAGTCAGTATACCCATGAGAAAGAGGCGTGGAAAACGCAAGCAGCGGTGACCCTAGCGTTGCAGTCGGCAGAACTCCAAAGTATGATGGATATGTGGATGCAAGCTCAGAGCAAGCATAGAGAAGAGATGGAGACTCTGAGAGGAGAATTGCATGATGCAGTCTAGAAACAAAGATCTCTCGCTGATGAACTGAACCTGGACCTGCTGCTGCAAAGAGAAAAGCATTCGGACACTTCAGAAACACGACAGAGCGTTTAGCAAGGAAGGATGGCGAGAGAAAGTTATTTGCGTGAAGCTCTGCGACTGTCACCATACAGTCAGCCACAGAAGGAGGAAAGCTCGTCTGCTGTTTCCCCAGAATAAAGCAGCTTGGGTTATTCAGTCTTTCTGGCGAATGAGGCAGCAAAGTAAGAAGTATCAATACTTGAAGGAATGCATGATTCTGCTACAGCCAATGGTTAGGAAGTACAAGCAAAAAAGACGCTACCGGGACATGAGACAAGCTGCTAGAGATGTTCAGTCCAGATATCAATCCTACCTCCTAACCAAGCGTGTGTTCCTATAATTGTATCTGCAATGCCGTTGCAGTAGTACAATTCGCTATAAAGATGGAGTCACTAATAAGAATAGGACTGAAAGGTGTCCACGTTCATTCGTAGGTCCAGTGGTACTCCCGTCGGAGTAAGTTAATGAGTCAAGAAAGAAAGGCCTAACCTGTCGACTGTGAAAGAGAGATACCATGGTGTACATTTGGAGTTGAGGATTATTCCGCAAGAGTTGAAAACTAGTCTGTTGACTGTGAGAAAGAAGTGCCATGGGGTACACTTGACATTAATGAGAACTCCACCAAAGTTAATGTACTGGAGCTAAATAATGCAGAGCCAGAAATATTGTGCGAGTGACACGGACGAGGAGATCACGTTGAAGTACTTAATGCTAAGCAAGAGAAAGAAGGAGGTAGCGAAATACCAGTCTTCAGGCCCAGAGTGCCTGGTAGGTGCCCCGAAGGAAAAATGCCTGAACTGGAAGTCAAGAAAAGAAAAAAAGGGGGGGGGGGTGATGTCGGACAGTTCAGGCAAAGATGCTGGTGCACGGGAATGGTGCATGAACCACTCCACAGAACAATGTTATGCTGGGGAGGGGTATATGTGACAGAGTCACTAGCTCAGTATGCTGGAGTGAGGAGCATATGTGTGCTTCCAGCATACAAGCCGTCAAACTCCTCCTGAAGAGGCTACATGCACCTGCAGCTAATTAAACAGGAAGGATTCTTGAGAGACTGCAGGTTTACAAAGCAGGAAATGGCTTACACAAACTCAATTAGTTTTTCCCCAGGAGGGTAGAGAGAATTCTCCCAGCCAGGAAGGACCTGGCTATTCTGGTTCCCCAGCCCTGCAAGAAGCTCTGCTGCTAGGACCAGCTCGGACCCCAACCGAGGATAAAGACTGCTACGTGCTGGACACAGCCTGCTCCCCAGAACTGGCGTTTCGGATTGCTGTTGGAGCTACAAGGAGAACTAGTGCTAGGAATCTCCTACAGATAAGAGACTTTCTTATCTAACCTTAAATGTGTAGTTCAAGTTTTGGACAGATAACCAGATTAGCTGGCTGCCTGTTAGAAAGGGCCACACTAAAAGTTTAGTTAGTTTCCCTAACGGGAATAGGTGTTTGTTTTATGGTTTATTTTGCCTTAAAGGGACAGTGCACCTGATGTTTATTTGTCTTGTGGATAATAAACAACTGCAGTTAAGCTTTGCATAGTGTCTTAGCATCTTACTGACCCTGCCGCGAGGCCGTCCTGCCACAATATATGTCCTGCCTTTATATATTATAAAGGGCTGCAATGCTACCAGAAATACTACTCTCCTCCTAATTGTGAGGATCCGCCATCCTGGCGGCTGGAGACCGTCTCCTCACCTGAAAACACCTGCTGCCACGGAAACCCAGGATGCGCAGTCTCACTGCCCCGTTACGCATGTGCAGATCTAGCACAGTCTGTCTGCCCGCCCGTGGGCTCTGACTCCTCCCCCTGCTCTGACGCGTGGCGAGTGCGCTCATCCAGCCTCCCCTCTGACTCACGCCCTAGTCTCCACCCCCATCCTGGTGATGGACAGGACCGGCGTGGGAGTGACGTGCGCTCCAGTCTCCGCCCTCTGACCTCAGTGACTCCCGCGGGTCGGCGTGCGGTTGGTCCCGCCTCCATTCCGGATCAGGCTGTATCATAGGGCACACCTGTGTGTACCAGCAGCCTATAGGATTCAGTTCCTGGTTCCGCCCTGACTTCTCATTGGAGGATCACCCTTTATATACCCTCTTGCTCCTGACACTCATTGCTGAGCATAGTCTTGTGTGACGCCATGCCATGCTGCATTTTGTTCCTGTTTGTCCTACCTTGCCTTGTCTAGCCTTATCTGTTTGATCCTGCTGCTGTCTGATCCTGCTACGTACCTTGGACTTCACACCTTTATACTCTTGGACCTGGCTACACACCCTGACGATCCGTTACTCTCCAATCCTGAACCTGGCTACGCACTCTGACTATCCTATACTCTCCAATCCTGAACTTGGCTACGTACCCCGACAATTTGCTACTCTCCAGTCCTGATCCGGCAAGTACCCTCTACTACTCTTACATCTATACTCCTGACCTGGCTTGCCCGACCAATCTACATTCTGCGTGGCTGTTGGTTGGCATTACTCAATTCCCTACCTCAGCACTGCGGTCGCGCTTCGTTTGTGGTGAGCTACGCGTTACACTAATATAGAGAAATGCTATGTAAAATAGTTCACAGAGTTTGTATCTCTTCTCTGCGGAGAAGTAATTTTGTGATAGATATACTACCTAATTGTTTAAAGTGTTGGTGTGAGAATATCAGTCTTATTAAAGGTTACACAGATCAGATTCCCTGTAAACTACAAGCCCATGATACCATGGGGCGGATAGAGCATCCCCAATACATTCCAAAATTAGTAGATTTCTACTAGACTTGATTCTACAGGCAGCCAAGAAGGTAATATTAACTTATTGGGCATAACCCTCCCCTCCAACTATACTTCAAGTACAGTAGACAGTCTGGTTTTTACTCTTCTCTCTGCAGAAAGAACAGTCATGTTTTGAATTAAACGAAAGATATAATGGAACCCCTATATCATAATATTACCCCTCTGTTTCCAGATTGCAAGTTCTTTAACTTTTCTCCAAAGCAGGTGGTTTCCTAAATCACAATTGCTAAATAATGGAAATATTTTAACTTTATTGACACATGTTTTAATGTAAATTTCAATAATTGTTTGTTTTCGGTGTTTCCTATTGTTTTTAACCTTTCCATAAATTCTCATAGGTTCTGATTTCACACATCCGATTTTGCCTAACTCTATTTAACATTGAATTTTAATCAAACTACAGTATATTATACTGCAGTACAACACAATTTTTTTTAAGATGTATTTTAATAAATCACCAAGCACATCGGACTGTAACACTTACACATTGCTAGAAAAAAGCCAGAACAACTAATCTGTAGTATAAGACATTTGTTTACCAATAGGTGGCAGCACACTGTTTCCAATTATTCCAGTCTACTAAAATACTGTATACTTTGGCAAAGTGAATCTTTACAATGATTGAAGGCACATAGTATATGTTTTTATATATGCATATTTCATTCATGCTGGTGTTTGCAGAAAGCTGTGAAATTTTAAATTAATTGCTATAGAAAGTAATTTAATTATTTTCATATACAGTAAAATAAGAATGAAATCTGAGTATTTCTTGGAGCAAAGTGGAAAAAGAGGTTTGCAACCGTGGATTAACAAGGGTTAAAGATGATGATCATTAATAAATATATATATCTATAGGGAACCATGTTTAAAATGGTTTTTGAAGCAAAAAGTGGCACTGTGTGCTCATTTGCATGTTATTTCCCAGAATCCCTTGCTGCAGTGGAAGTGCTGTGTGTGGGTGATAATGGTGAAAGGCGGGGTTGCAGACCTGCCTAAGACATGCACATGAGCATACAGTATATTTTCATTTGCATGTCATTTCCCAGAATCCCTTGCTGCAGTGGAAGTGCTGTTTGCTGGGTGATAATGGTGAAAGACATGGTTGCAGACCTGTCTAAGACATGCAAATGAATATACAGGAATATTTACAGTTGCTATATATCTATATATATATATATATATATATATATATATATATATATATATATATATATATATATATATAATATACTGCAAATGATAAGTGTATTTTCCCATTTATTTTATTATGTATATATAATACATTATTATTATTTATACAATATTACTTTTTTACACATTTATATTTGTTATATACATGATATATATAAATGTTGGAAGAAATTTGGCATTCCCAGGACTTTTATTTGAAAGTTGTCTATTTACATTATATCAATGTTTCAGTCCTCAAACGGGACATTTCTCAAGATTCAGGGGCATTGGGAAACAAAACCTCCCTATATAACCTCTGTGTGGGACGCCTCAAAAAAAATAGCATGAAAAATAGCTGGATAATCAGGTGTTTGAGCGCTGCCTAGCAATCACCCAATTAAACAGTGCCAAAACAGTGTTTAGTGTGAAATTACAGTAAAAAAAAATCAATAAATAAAAATCAAAGAGATGTTGTAGGCCTGATCCTACATGTATTTAAAATAGAATGTAGGAGTTAATGCTCGCGTTATAGAAAAAATTCTGATTACCCTTGTTGTGCACCAATGCCGATAGGGAGCTTCACAGCATAAATTCCCAATAATGTAGATGTAAAAAGTACAGTAGAAAGTATTCGCGGGCGCTCCAAAAATCTTTTCAAAGAAAATGAATTATTAAATTACATGTTGAGTAAAGGCCTAAGTGTTTCAGTCCCAATCGGGACTATCCTCAAGACTGCAGCTCAACATTCTAACTAACATTGAATACCTTAACTAGCCAATCATCAAAATCAGAAAAACACTCCCCCTGCTTCCAGCGTTTCACGTGTCCATATTATCCAATGTCTTGATGCCTTCCACCCGGTTACTTCTGGTTTGCATTACACTATCATGCCGTCATAACCAGGGCAGTTTTACCATACTGCACCGACACACTTTATTCGAGCAAATACCCAGTATGTACCTGGCAGATACCTGGAATGTGCCGCTCCTCACCTCTGACAAGCCCCGTTGCGTTTGCCTTCCCAGCCTGGGTTCATGCCTGGCTGACGGGCGGCTGATCTGTTAAATGATAATGATTAGGATTTAATAGGCTGCAATGCTTCGCGTGTCTACCAGATGGCATAAATTCATGAATTGTAATGCAGTATATATATATATATACTGTGCAGTATTGCAGCCAGCGGGAATAAAATGCTTCAATCCCTGCCTGGAAAATAACCCAATATACTCGGGCAGAAAACAGTCACAAACCTCAATACACCCGGGTATACCCGAATTCGTGGGACTAGCCGAGCTCGAATAAAGTGTGTCGCCAGTGTACATGTCTTACATTATGCATCAGCGGATGTTTTCGGTCCAGGAGCAAACATCATCTAGTCTCATAGCAGCACCAATGGTAAAAGAGAAAAGTCAAAGAGGCTGCACAAAGGGATCACAAGTAAGTAATCACAAATACCACAATTAAACAGTAGTAACCAAATCACACATGAAAAAAATAATAACCCTCTTATCTGTACTGTCTTGAAAGGCAGAGTATATCATATAAGCATAACTGCCGACAGGTTTTGTATCACATATAATAAATGCCATGTTCCATACCAGGTACGAATAGTCTGAGACAAATTTGCTTAATGCAGAGTGTTTTTAGTCTAGTGTGAACCTGCTACTGTAATTTAGATGAAAAGTACAAGGTCAATAAAAAAAGAAAAGCAGTGTTTAAAGCAAGATATTTACACATTGTATCTTCTATTGAAAAACGTGTGAAATTAGTAGCATGCACGGGAACAGATACTGTTCAATGCACTATCTGACTTATGCAGTAAATTAATTCTAAAGCACTTTTGAATCAAAATTGATCTTAAAAGCATCATGTTTAAGTACAGTACAGATGTAGCAAGACTTTCTGTCTTTGGTGCCGCAAAACACCAAGTATAAATCACTGGCAATTATTTGCAATCTGTGGTTTCCCCGCGGCCCCCTAATGGCTTCCAAGTATAATAGGCAAAGATATTCATTGTGTCATCTGCTGGCCACATGTCCTGAACTGCAGTAACATAATTATAATTATTCCATCTGACCGTAGCTGAGCCGCAGATGTTCCTCGGCTTGACAAAGGACAAGACGCGAACAACAATGTGGCCATACGGTTGTTATCTCACACCTTCTCATGGTCATGGGAAGTGTACTCTGGCTACTGTATATCTGTAGAAAAGAGAAACACCATTTCAAGCATCAATATTTACAGAAACACTATGGAATCCAAATTCAGGAGGATGTGAGCAATCTTGTTATGGCTTTGCAAACAAATCCAAATCTAAGTGGAAAAAAGGGGATATACATTATCTTGGAAGCAGTTTAAACTATACATTATACAATCCAAATAGGGCTACAGTGTTCAGTTTTAAAATTAATTCTCAACCAAGTTATATCATACCCCTTTCTACTCCATTTCTAGACTTCGTGATATGTTCAATACTCATATGTCGAAGCGCTGCAACGTTATGTCCTCTTTCTTTACAATGTTGTATCAGAAATATTGGGTCAATACCTTGCTTAAATTTTGCTTTATGTTCGAAATTAAAACATGTAACAACATTTAGAGCATGCTCGTCTGGTTATTGGTTATGGAAGACATTCATGAATACTACATCCTAAAATCTATTAAAAAAAATAAATGTTTATGGATATCTTAAATTCCTGCGCTTAACAATTTTTGATAACATCAATTGGTAACAGCTTTGTAACAGGGACTTATCCCTGTTTAAATAAGGCTTCAATGCCTGTAGTGGTCTGAGGAATCCAGCAGGGAGCTGGTTAATTGCGCTAGACAATTAACCAGTCTCCTCGTGGCTAATCAGACACTTATAAAAGCCTCCTGCTGGGAACAGACAGACAGACTCTTGAGAACACAGAAGGACTTACTGACATCAAGACACCAGGGACCAGACCTCTATTCCAGGGCACAACAGACCCTGGAACTCGCCAGAGGCTGGCTCTTCAACAGACACCAACCAGACTCAGACACTGACACAAAGAGCCTCTTGTTACAGATATCTCTTTAGACTTTGGGGTGATAGGTTGGTAAAGGGGCTTATCCTCCCAACCCTGCAGATAGAGACTGGGGAAGTGAGTTACCAAGAGATATGATGTTTATTTGTTTATTTTTGTGATTTCCTGCATTGTTTAAAGTGACAGGCTCAATAAAGCCAAGGTTTAATTTAGCAACATTTGTCTCCCTGGTTGTACCTTTGCACGTCTCTTCCAAGCTTGTTAACAAAAGACATATAAAAGTATAAACATATCTAATGAAATATGGTTGGAAAAACAACATAACTTAAAAACTTATGGGCTCCTTGTCAGAGAACCACCCCATTGCAAGGATTCGACCAGAGGTGAGCACCAATCTAAAGGTAAGTAATATAAGTCAATCAAGCCAAATGCGCTAGCCAACACAAAAATCTAGCTACATTTTTTTTAAAAACGTTGAGTTATTAAATGTCTTTAATTTTTCGTGAATTCCTTACTTTTTCACTATAAAAAGCAACCCTTCTCACAAAAAGGTTTAAATATTGGGATATGGAATTGGGGCGTCATGAGTGATTCAGTGGTTGTAAGATGTATTTTTTATTTAATCCTGATAGCAGGAGCGAGTGTTTGGTGGACTGCACTGTCCCATTCGTGTTTCTGTTATTTTTGGAATGCCATAGCAATTCACTTATTTGGTGTGGAGTGGCAAAGCAGTTTTCTATATTAACCCATCTCATTTTGCCCTGGGAAACATGCCACCTGTACCACCTGTATGTTTTGGGTTGCGGAGCAGTGTAATTTTTTCTGCTGCTATCCTCCTCAGCCATAATATTGAGTATCACAACCACGTTTGAAGGTCCTTTTTCAGAGCCTTATACCTGTAGTTATAGGGGAAATTTTCCTTATATAGAGTATTGTGTTTTGGTTATTTTTACCCCACTGTATGTACATTTCTCCTTTTGTCAATCAAGAGTGGAATTTAGCAATATCAGTTTAATTGCTTCATGAGGTATATTTATATTGAGGATCTCTGATTTTCTTGTGTTCACTTTGAAACCTAAAACCGCTTCAAATTTTGTTCAACACATTAAATTGGTTTGGCATTGATGTCAAACCTTTTGTTAGCATCAATAAAATATCATCATCAAAGAGAATTCATTTACAGATATATCACTGTGACTTTACTTCTAATCTGTATATGTAGGGGTCATTGTGTATATTTATGGCTAGAGGTTCGATTGCCAAGGCAAATAGTATTGAGGATAGAGGGCAGCCCTGTCTGGTTTAATTTTTAATTGGCAGAAATTTGGAGGTATGTCGCAAATTATAAATGGAGGCCAATGGGGTTCTGTAGAGTAATCTAATCCAATCAAGATACCACTTATCCTGTAAAATCTTAATGTAGTCAAAAGTTAGGCCCAGTCCACTCTATCGAAAGCTTTTCTAGCATTAGCCACATGGTAAGTGTTTTTGTTGTGTTAGCGATGTGTATGAGGTTTATAACCCTGCCAATATTGTCAGGTGCCTGTCTGTTTTGGATGATGCCTACTTGGTGCAGGTGAATTATGTTCATTAGGTCCATAAGTCTGTTATCTATAATTTTGGCTTGAAGTTTTATGGCCGTATTTATGAGGGATATCGGTCGGTAATTTTTACAGTCCATTGGGTCTTTTCCTGTTTTATGTATTAACAATATTGGTGCTATAAGGATATCTTCAGGAATTTCTCTACTATCTAAGAAGCTATTGAAAAGCTTATGTAGTATAAGGATTGTAGCAATTTTTTTTATAGTATAGCCTTGACAATCCCTCCGGGCCTGGGGCTTTCGCTTTTTAAAATATTTATATTGCCTGTTTGACTTCCACCATTGTTATAGGCTGTTTAAGATTATCCTCCTGTGTTGGGGTTAATTGCTCACAGTCACCGTTAATTGCTCACTGTCCTGTGAGCAGTCTCTCCTGTACACTATTGTAGTGTGACATACCCGTTTTTTACTTATATATTGTAAGTGCAAATTTTTATATTTAGATTAAAACTTTTAAACCTGGTTGATCTGTGCTAAGTAGCGTTTTCCTCTCTCTCTGCATTGGAGCAACATCTCACTGAGTACTGGGGTCGCTTTTCCTCTGATGACGTTGAGCTGATACTTACCTTGGATACACTGCCAAAGCCTTGACTATACATTGCTGTTGAAACTCTTACATTTTGTAAGTTGGCTATCTATACTGTAAGATTGGAGCTGACATTTGTTCACACTGCATTTCTCCTGCACTTAGATTATCTGTGCTTTTGTGTTTTTTCCTCTATGCTCCCCTTGGAATCTGTGACACCCATATTTGGTCATCTACATCATGAGGGGGTTGGACAATGCTGGAGCAGGGAGGGAGTGAGTGCTGGCAACTGCAGGAGAGTGAAGCAGTGCGTGGAGCTGAGGAGATCAGGTTAGGGGGTTATTGTACGAGAGAAGGATTAACGCTGTGGGGTCCAATTCAGAAGTATGGACTCCCCACATTGTTAATCCTCCCAGGCCACAATCGACATTGTACCCAGAGCCGTAGACTGTTGCTTATGTCTGGCTGCAACTGTATGTGTTTTACTCCGTTAATGTGTACAGTAATCTTCAAGGAAGGGAGAACAAAGAGCACTCCAAAAAGAGGAGAACTGGAGGCAAGGTATCGAAAAATATGAACCTGAAGAAGCATTAACATTGCGAAACACGTTGTTCCCGTGAGAGGATCTTGACCACCGGCGAGCACAAACAAGTATTTTAATTAGGGGACGTAGCTAGCTTGATAATCACCCAAGGTCGCCACGGTTGAATCATTGTGATGAGCAGTCACTCACATATGGCCATGTGAGTGCTATTCGTCTATATATTTATTATATACATATCCCTGAACAATTCTCTGGCACAAACCCCTGTTGTCTCTTAATTTGTGGGACATATACTGAGTCATGTTGCCTAATTACAAGAGTGGAAATGCACGCAGCAACAGAGTTGCTAAACTCTGCTACAGATATACAAGCCAATCACACATGGCCGTGTGAGTGTTAAATTTGATTACTATTTATTCTATTATCCCTCACCCCTCCCCATCCCCCTTTCCCATGCCCCATTCATTACACATGTCTGTCAGGAGTCATTAAAGACATATCATTTTGTAATTTTCTTTTTTTCTTGTTTTTGTGCGATCACTGCTATTCCACTTCTATCAAAAAATATCAAAAAGGTTTATTGAGGCATCAATCCTAAAAATAAAACAAGGAACCTATGACGCATTTTCTGCCATATCTGGTGCTTTATGAAAGCGCCAGCTACGGTGGGAAATGCGTCAGAGGTTCCTTGTTTTATTTTTTAGACTTGATGCCTCAATAAACCTTTTTGATATTTTTGGAAACCTTGCCTCCAGTTCTCCTCTTTTTGCAGTGCTCTTTGTTCTCCCTTCCTTGATTGTTACTCCTTTCTCAAGAAAGAAGCACTCCAGAATGAAGAGAAGGATTTACCTGCAATGTCGGATTTGTGAGTACTTTCATATTGTCATTCTTGTTGAAGACTAGCTACAATCTATCAGGTCGGATATTGATTATTGCCTTCTTACCAGTTACTGGGTTTTCATTCGGAGATTGGGTTTACCGGTGGGGCTACATTGTGGGGCCATCGGCATTCCTCCTTTCATGGAGTCTCTTCATCTTATTATTTTAAAGGGTTATTTAGTTGTCTCTCTTTTTTACTGATTCCAGGGTTTTGTACAACCAACTTTGGAGGACTTGCCTCTATTTTTTGCTGTACAATAGTCTATATGTGAGTATGTTTTAGTTCTCCAAGTATCTAGAAGTAAATGTTGTATTAAGAGAGAAATTAGAAATTTAGATGAGTAGAACTTTGTTTACCTTGCAGAATGTTTGTTAGGGGACTAGGTTTGTCTTGTTCTGGTATATTGTTTAAAACCATATTCATATCACCTGCAATTATTAATTTTCCTTTTTTTATTTTCCCCAGCAATTGAAAAAAACATCTAAAAGAATCGCTTAGAGGAGCCGTTCAGGACATATATGTTGGCTATTGTGATTGGGGCTTTGTGGATTGTGTCTATCAAAATTAGATATCTGCCCTCCTTGCCTATTTTCTTTTTTTCATTATTATGGGAATTCTATTATTGAACATGATTGCTATTCTTTATCTTTTTTACCTGTGAGTGCGATAAATATGTTTGTGAGAATGATTTATCAAAATAGGTTACATGGTGTCTTGACGTAAAGTTTGTTTCTTGGAGTATCAGTATTTCTGTTTTTTCCTGTGTTTCTGGTAGTCTATCTGGCATTTTTGCATTTCTTGGAACTGTTAAATCCCTTAACGTTGTATGAAATAATTTGATAAGTCATTTATGGGGATTTTTTAGACGTGGTGTAGGGGGCATTTTCCCTTCTGATATTTGAAATTTGGCTCAGTGTTTTTCAGCTGTGATCTTTGAGTGGTAGATCTATAGATTAATATGTGATACCTATTCAATATTTGTTTGCCTGGGGGATGAAATAAAAATGTAAAAGTAACTGAAGTAGGGGGTATAGAAAGGGTGGCTGTAAGGGTTCCAGTCCAGGGTTTTGCTATAACCTGCACTTACTGTTGTGGCTATACTGTTGTGCACATCTGTTGTAGCCATCTTGGTCCTTGGAAAATCTCTCCCTGGACTATGTGATTGGCTGCCCCTGTTCCTGCGCTTAAATGACAGAATGAGTCTGGCTTGTGTCTGCCTGCTATTCAGCTCTGCATTTATTGTTTCTCCCTGCTATTTAGGGTCCGCTTCTTCTACCAGCAAGGGGCAGAGCATAATCCTTTGTAACCTGTGCTAGTCACTAGCACGTCTGCTTTGCCTTGCCTGGCCTATCCTGTTTCCTGAGGCCAATCCTATTTCCAGAGGCCATTCCTGTTTCCTGAGGCATATCCTGTTTCCTGAGGGCAATCCTGTTTCCTGAGACTTATCCTGTTCTTTTGGCCTCCCTGGTGCTGACTCCAGCCTGTGAGCCCGACTATCGCTCCTGTGATGCTTGCCTTGACCCCAGTCTGTATACTGACTTTGCACCTTTGCCACCTGCCTTGACTTCTGCCTCGATCACGATTACGCTGCTCTCTCCTACCCCAACCCGGCTACCCACGACTACGAAACCCACAATCTGGACTCGGCTTTGCGGCTCTAGGTCAATGTTTCTATATTCCCACCTTGGCCCTGTGGTCCTGTCCAGTTTTTGGTGTGCACCCGTTACAGTGGCATTTTGTAATCATTGGTACATAACTCCCTTAGTCTCAGAAGGGAAGATTGTGTTTGGGGATGTATGAGGGGTAAAGTTGGGGGTATACAAAGCGTGGGTTACTAGCCGGGCGAGGCTTACTCATGCCTAAGGATCAAATGCTCATTCAAGCAACTGGTTGGAAGCAAGATATGTTTCCATGGTACAGTATGCGTCGGTCCCGATTAACTGTTTTAATGTATTCCTGATATGACAGTGGGTGCATTGATACCTTATTTGAGAGGGTTGTGAGAGTGGCATCTGGTGACTTGTCACATTTCCTAATGTGGTCTAGTCATTGAATAGGACAAGGATACCTGCTGAGGTGTTGTATACATACAGTAGGAATCAGAACCGGGGAAACATAATAAACATATTAACCTGTAATTAACATTCAGAATAACTTTATCATCTGTGGTTTTACTGCCTCAAATGTGACGTGTTCCAGTCAAGGTCCAACCTGTCAAGTGGGGCCTTTCAATAACACTCTTAATAATATACTTTTCACCTACTTTTCACCTTTCTGGCATCATACATCTATTGTCAGTTAGGTTGGCCCTCTATCAATTTATTGTTCTATGTTCAAGTACTAATCTCACAGTATTCTTGAGGTGGGTGTTTTATCAGGTCTTGTCTATGTTGCCCTGACCGTATAGGGGGCTGGTAGCACAATTTCCCCCCCCGAACTTTAAAAAACGATAGCTTACCTTATCTTCAGAAGACATCTGTGACTTCTGTAAATGATTGACATATTTTATTTATTTATTTCGCCCTTTTTAAATGTGAGGGTATACTTTAACTAATATTTTTGCTATTTATTTATTTATAAAAATGTTTTACCAGGAAGTAATACATTGAGAGTTACCTCTCGTTTTCAAGTATGTCCTGGGCATAGAGTTAAGATGACAAATAATACATGGTTACAAATACAGTTACATACGTGAACAGTGTATACTGTACATTTACAAGACATTGCATACACAGTTAAAGATAATATATATTATAGGCGTATGTAACAGTTACAGACCAGATTACAATGTGAGACAACCTTAGTTTTGAAAGAACTTAAACTGGTGGTGGATGTGAGAGTCTCCAGTAGGTTGTTCCAGTTTTGGGGTGCACGGTAAGAGAAGGAGGAACGGTCGGATACTTTGTTGAGCTTTGGGACCATGAACAGTCTTTTGGAGTCAGATCTCAGATGATAAGTGCTGCATGTGGTAGGGGTGAGGAGCTTGTTAAGACAGATGGGTAGCTTGCCCAGAAAGTAATTGAAGGCAAGACAGGAAAGGTGAACTTTGCGCCAAGACTCAAGTGATGACCAAACTAGTTATTTGAGCATTTCGCAGTGATGTGTGTTGTAGTTGCATTGGAGAACAAAAAGGCATATTGAATTGTAGAGGGTGTCAAGTTTGCTAAGGTTGGTTTGGGGTGCTGAGCCGTATACTATGTCTCCATAGTCGATAATTGGCATTAGCATCTGCTGTGCGATACGCTTTCGGACCAGCAGACTTAGGGAGGATTTATTCTTATAAAGTACACTTAGTTTGGCATAGGTTTTGGATGTCAGGTTATCAATGTGCACCCGAATGTTAAGTGGGAGTGAAACCAAATGCCCAGGTATTTAAAACTAGTAACAGGAGTTAGGGTAGTTTTAGCGTTGGTTCTGTTCTGGAGCTCAGTCACTGGAAGCTTTGAAAATTTAGTCTTGGTCCCAAATACCATTGTTACAGTCTTGTCAGTGTTTAAAAACAGTTTGTTTTGGGAAATCCAGTTTTCGAGTCTCAAAACGTCAGACTGAAGTATGTGTTCAAGATCCCGCTGTGCTTTGGCTTTTGAAAGCATTAATTAACCAATGGTGTTATTCAGTACAATGACAGCAAGGTACTATACTTATCGCATTGCTATTAATGTTCAGGTGGGTTTTTTGTGAGGGAAAAGTGAAGCGCAAGTGCGTATTCTGTCCAATCTCTTCCTTAGTCTCGGCTTTGACTCAGGTCTTGGTGTCTGATCCTGCTCAGGGTTCTGCATCATTGCGGTGTGATCCTCTGGTGGAATGGGGCCTTTCTACTTGTTGCTATTTCATTGAAGGAAGCTCTCTTGAAGCACTTCGCTCTGGGGGATTTTCGTAGTGAGCTACGTTGTAGGCCTAGATTCTTCAGGAGAGCACTTCCCTCCTCTGTAGCTCTGTCACTCTGGGAATGTCACATGTGGGATGTTATAAGTTTGAAAGGGAAACCCCATTTATATATAATGTTATTTCCTTTTAATTTTTGGTTATCGGTGTCATCGCCCTTTGTCGTGATCTGTAAGGGCGTATCTTCAAATCTTAGCCTCGATACATTTTTTTTTGTAGTTGGGCTCTGTCAAGATGAAACATTTTTGATGTCTGTATTAGGTAATAACTGTGTGAATAAGCAGTGTAAATAAGTATTAAGATCATCAACCTGTTCCAGTCTTCTTCTAATACGAATGTTATTCCTTCTAGATTTGTTATCTAGATCTTCTTCCCTCTCTTGCAGTATACCTATTGCCTCTCTGGTCTCTTTAAGTTCTTGCTCCAAAGATTTGTAAGCCTCAGCCAGATTATCTGTGTTGCTTTCCAGCTAAGCAGTGCAATTACCTAAGCTTGTGATCTATGCTTTGTTGTCCTTTAGAGCTTGTTGCAGCTCTGCATAGAACAGTGCCTTTATATTGAACTGTAGCACATCTCCCTGATCTCCTCTGACTTAAAAGTGCTTGCGAGCTTGCTGTCAGTTGGGACTACTCCTCAGGGCTGTCTCCACGTATTGTAAGTCGCCACCATCTTCTGGAGCTTCAGCTTCTGCATATCTACTAAAAAAAGACAGCGACTTCGGGGATTGCCGTAGTTTTGTGGGCTTTCATGGCCACCTATGTTGTCCTGTGATAACCCATCTATGTTGTCCTTGTTTTCCCCACCTATTTTATGATTTTTTGTTGCTCATTTTATAATTTATTTCCTTGGCATGAGCGGAGCTAGTCTGCATCCTCTATCATTCAGTCAGCGCATGCGCTCCCGGGTTTGGATACTTTCAATGGGCCACAAACATATAGGGTTTTCTTGTGCATAAACTTTCGAGTGCAGAGGTTTCTCCATCACAGATCCATTTGTTGTTTTCATTTTATTTATTTTGTTTTTGTCTATCTATCAAAATCTCCTTTCTTAGATGCCTTATTCCAAAAATAAATATACAACATGACATTGTTTTAATTGATTGATGTATTTATTTCTAATATTAATGTTCCTTATACAGTACATGCACTGTGCATTATAAATTATATTACTTCACTGTTTGCATAGGGCCTTTATCAAGTTGTTCTGTGCATCTTATTTCATCACCTCATTAATCTTCTAACTTGATTACAAACATCTACAGTATATGCAGTTTTCAGGAGCTTTATACTGTACTTAACTCCATAAGATTCCTGCATTCCAAATGCAAAAGGAATTCGCTCTATTTATACAGACTATATCAGAGCTATTTTAGTTGGAAAATCATGTTCTGGCTGTAGTTGTTTGCAATGTAGAAAGATAGTTATGTCAAAGATCATTTGGAAAAGGTTTTAACTATACTGTGAGAAAATGTACTGTGTTGAAATGTTATTTTTTCATGCCACAAAAATGGTAGAATCTATAGAATGTGTGAAGTGATTTGATGCAGAGATTTTGGAACTGGTTGAATAAATGTAGCCAGAGAGTTATTATCTGTGTTGAAAATTGAAACAAAAGCATGACATCTGTGACAAAAGATAGGGGATTGCATTATTAACTCCTTTGATGCTTAGAAGGCTTTCAGCTTTTGGTGTGTTTGATTTATTAAGTCATGATAAACATACTATATACTGTATATTGTTATACTTTGTACATCAGATTCAATAGTATAATTCTTAATTTCTTATGTAGTCATTCCCCATATTTCAGTACTTTTATTTGAAATATATTTTATTGAAAAATAATTAAATGTGAGATTGTGACAATATTAATACCTTTATTTTGTTTGAGAACCAAGCAAGTTATACATCATTAGAACAAATATCATTGACAAATTCTATCCCTCTCTTAGTTTACAATGTTAAACTTGCAATCAAAATGCCATGACATGATCACCAGTATAAATTAATGTGAAAGACTGAATAACTTTACTGAGCCCCACAGCTTTCTAACCTCAACATTAAATGTAGGTTTTGGAGTGCTAGTTTGTCTGAAATACTGTATCGAGGTTTTAGGATTCAGAATTTACCAATGAGGATCTGCAGTACAGTACATGTAAGGCCTGTGAACTTAAAACATATTATGCTAAATATATTCCCACATTTACATATATAACTACAGTACAAAATGACATTTAGATGGTATTTGTTAAACTATGCTATCTATAAGACTTCATGAAATAAGCCTTTTTGTTCGCAAATAATACAGGCTTGTGCTATGGACTATTTTAATATATTCTAAACAAAGACCATAGCCACATAAGTGGTCACAATGAGCAATGCCACAAGTCAAAGCATGGTAAAAAAAAATTAAAATAATTAAGGTAACATATACAGCTACTGGCTGCATTTTTAAAGCAGTTGTTTCTTCCAAGTTTAACAACACCATCGGAAAGAAGAATATGTTTAGTATGACCTACAGTATGTTTTGTTCCCATCCCTGAAGCACTCCCTGTGCTTGAGGGAAATTTCTGCATGAACCTTGATCCTGAAACTTTCTTGTTTGCTAACGCTAGTATTGTCAATGTTCTTCCAAAGAAAAATTGTTAACAATATCTCAGAATGTTTGTATGATAAAGCCTCACTTGTTTCAGAACTTTTCCAGTTTGTAAGTCAATTGAAACAGAGACCATGGCCAAACCACATTAGTTTCTGAATAAATGTTTCAATAAACTTTCTTTTGAATCCCACACACCTGCCAAAAAAAGGATTCAGTTCTAATCAAATCAAGCTCTGCAACATCACCATAAGCCCAAGTGACAGAATGAGATATAAATGCATATAACTTCCTCTGTCGTATGTTCCTGGCAATTATTTTGTCAATTGACGTGCCATTTTTCCCCTTTAAAACAAGGCTGTAGATTATTTTATGTTTTTTCAATGATAGGATTAGGATTAAAAATAAAATGTATGATGAAAAGTACTTTGGGGGTTATATATTAAAAAAGTTATGGTGGGTAAAAAAAATAGTGACAAAAATTCACTGTACAGTGTACAGCAAATAAAAATACCACTTGTGGGTCCATTCAAATGTCTCAGACAAGTCTGCAACCTGTCTTCCCATTATTGCTTAGCATACAATGTTTCCACTGCAGCCAGGGATTCTGGGTAGTGATATGCAAATGACACTCATAGTGTGTGAGTAGGTTTCCTGGCTATGCACTTCTTTGACCCAGGCTATACTTAAAAAGCTGTGTAATATGACAGTAATAAGCTTGTAGGGGTCCATGTACTGTTGAGATTTTTATAAAATATTTTAATCATAGGGGCACATAGTGTTATACTCTATACATTATTATAGACATACATTATTTAGACACTTTGGCCACCTGCTGTGGGATTTGGCCACGCTATCAACTTGATTCGATGCATACAAAGAAGCCTCCCCTTCCCCCTTAGATTATACCAAGCGGCAAATTTTCCCCGGTGAAATATCAGTGGCCAAGGTCCCATCTCACATATTATCTGCCTTTCCCTCATGTATATGTAGGCGTGTCCCTCTCCTTACCTCCGGTGAGGGGGACTGCCAGGTTGCCCGCCAGGGTTCCGTGACATATCGGAGTGTGGGGGCAGCCATCTTGGTTATCGCGCATGCGCAGTATAGCGAGGTGCGCATGCATAGTGTAAGTTGCGGTGGCCATCTTGAATGGCTCCGCAGATACTGTACAGGAACTACATGTCCCATAAACCTTGGGAGGGAGGTCAGGCAGACTACCCATCCAATAGGGCTATGTGACCAGGAGGGACAGGATATCCTCCGCCGGAGCTGAGAGCTCGCGAATCAGTCTGGCGGAGGGCAGCAAGAGCGCAGGTAGTGTCCAGGGCATCCTGGACTAGCCCTAGGCATGCCCCTTAGGCCCCAGATAGGCCCTGAGTCACCCCAGCGAAGTGTTGTAGGGAAGGCCCAAGACAGGGATGCTCCTCTTACACTAGATTAGTGCTATTGCCCCGGTGACCGAACGGCCATGCGGTGCTCTGTGGTGTGGGATCAGGCCACAGGAACCATAGACATTTAGGTGAGACACTCCAGCTGGAGCTCATCCACGAGGCGGATCAGGATTCTAAGGAGTGAGGGGATTGGTGTTGGAGGCCACATGGCGTGGGACCTAACTGTTCCTTTCCCACCTGCACCTGGCTACAGGAGTCCCCAGGAAGGTATGCACGTGCACCAATGGTTCACAGGTGTAGCACTACCTCACACTTTGTCAGGAGTCAGGTGCCGCACGCCGCCACATGCAGGCGCACGGCTCTCCTACCAGCTCCGGCGCCCGCCACGAGTCCCCGCAATCGTGCGCCCCCGCCCCCTCCACTCTTGCGCATGGCTCACGCCGGACAGCACCCTCACACGGGCGCACGCAAGCAAAGGCCACAGCGGGAGTTCCCGCCCCCGGATCGCGGCGCGCATCTTCTGTGCGTGGCACACGCGCGTGACGCGCGCGCAATGCATCCGAGCTCCGTGGCAACAGAGCCTGATTGCTCTATCACCCCCACCTGGTTTTCTAACCTTAGCCTATGGCAGGCTCTGCACTGGCACTCCCCCGCCTCCTCCTTGGATTGGGCTGCATCACCTATTTAGGCTCAGCGGTGCCATTAGCACATCGGCTGAGCATAAGCTTCCTGTTCCTGTGCTTACCTCTCCTGTCTCCTAGTATCCTCCTAGTATCCTGCCTTGTCTTGTTTGATCTCCCGTGTACCGACCTTGGCTTACCTTTGGACCACCGCCTCTCTCGAACTCCGACCGTGGCTATCCTCGACTCTCCGCAACTCTCCTACCCTGAACTCGGCTCTCAGACCTCGACCATTCTACCTTCTCCTGCACCAACTCCAGCAACTAGTACCTCCTACGGCCTGGACTTCTACCCACACCGCTGGCAATTATTACGACGACTCTACCCTCTCCACTCCTGACCCGGCGAGATCAACTATGCGCAATCCAGACCGGACTCCAGTGCCTGTCGGTGGTGTTATCCCTACTCCCACCTCAGTACCGAGGGTCTCGTCTAGTTTGTGGTGGGCACAGCGTGACACACTTGGGTGGGATTTTCCGGGAAGGACACAAGGGGTATTGGTGCCACCACACCCTCTGTACTTTGGGGGAAACACCACGTGTTGTGTCATTGAGTCATACACTGGGGGTACAGTTATTATTGCTATTGCATGTGTGTTCAGTAAACGTTAGTTATACTGTATACCTTGTGTGTGTATTATTCATTGCTGTGATTGGTTCCTGTGAGGGGCTATCCCGCCAACGCTGGGATCCCTTATAGGTGGAGGCACTTAATGCAGGACAAGACCATGCCAGGACGCAAGATGCAAAACCTGCGCAATGCTCCACACAGCGGGCACAATACAAATACCACACAGGAATCTGGAGTACAAAATTAAAGAAAGGTTCACCTGTTTCTCCAGCAATGTGTACATTATCATGTGCATGAAATGCCCAGGGGGCTGCTACTACATAGGTGAGACGGGACAGGGGCTTAACAAGAGAATTAATTTGCCTCGCCACAGCATCACACGTGGAACAAGAGACAGTCCTGGCGGCGAACATTTCTCTGACTCTGGCCATAAAATTAATAATCTGAAGGTGGCCATACTCAAAGGTAATCTTAGATCACAGAAAGAGAGATGGTCGCATGAATACAAATGTATGCAACTGTTCGGGACACTTAGCGGTGACCTAAACCGAGACCGTAATTTCATGAGTCAATACTGACACAAGAGAACTCTTTTCCCATGAGTAATAATGGCCATGTCTATACATACTGTGCTATATGAATGCACACACAGCTGTCTCTTACGCATACTAATATACAATGTAATTCATTCCCTATATACCAATTGGGACCACATAGTTTGCAACACCCTCTTACATTTCTACATGTACAAACACCATTGGTATACACTCCCGCTCCAAACACACCATTTGTAAAGCACTGTATACACTGGGTGCTTTATAAATGTATATTTACATACATACATACACACACATACACACACTCTAAACATCACTAACATTCAGGGACAATTTAACACCTCAAGTCATAAATCGCATACAGTCACAGATAACATTCCAAGATGCACTGTTTTTAAGTTAAACCTTGCTTGCTTTATCCATTGTAACACCGCCGGAAGAATAGATCAGTGTATCTCGAAAGCTCGCACATACTGCTGCGGCACAGTTTATTCGAGCATTTGCCCGTTCTGTGCCGCAGCAGTAGCCTGGCGCGCGCCCGAGTGTGACGGGCGCGCGCCGAAGCAGCGGAAGAGCGCCCTCCGATCGGGGCGCTCTCCCTACCGCTGCCGGGTCCGCCGGGTCCCCCGGAACCCCCTGCCGCTGTCCCGCGATCGCGGGACACCAGGGCTCCCTCGGGGAGCCCCTGGACACGCGTGCAGGGGGCGCACGCTCCCGATGACGCGTGACCGCGCGTCTATGACGTGCGGCACGCCGAGGGGCGGCCACTAGCAAGCCGGGAGATTTCCCGGCTTGCGGTACCGACCACACTTCAATAAAGTGTGTCGGTAGTGTATAAAAGCACTTTGTTAGCCACAGAACGGTATCGTCTATTTGGTTTTTATTATATATTTATATATGAGAAAGAGAAGAGAGAGCGCACGCCCCATAGCGTAAAAAAGTACATTTATTGATGGGAAGGGAGGGAAGGGGAAGAAAATCACTCACAAGGGTATATATAAAATGTGCATTTGTAAATAATTATCATCGCCAACCAGGTAGCTCTGCGTCCGAAAACCACAGTCCAGATCTCACTCCGTGGTGTAAACGAACAGCGGTCCGCTGAGAAACCTTGGGGCACCTAGGATCTTCACAAAAGTCTGGTTTTCAGTTTCAAAAAGAATCGCCAATTGTAGTCAGCCGCAAAATGTCCCGCGCTCGATCCGGCCTAAATGTGTGCTTGCGTAGTGACGTAGCATCAGTGCATATTGCATAATGATGCTCCCTGATGTGTTTCGTCGCACACGGGCGACTTTCTCAAAGGGGGAATAAAAGGGAAGTAATAGGCTGTGTATTTAAGCCCAATGGAAAGATCGCACAAATAAAAGCATTTCGTTAGCCACAGAACGGTATAGACTAGCTGTTTTTGAGAGAGACAGATAGATATAGATATAGATACACACACACACACGTTTTAAGTTATGATGGGTGAAAAAGGCAACGAGAAACCTCCACCGTATTGAATATAGCAAATAAAAAGATCACTTGCGAGCACATTCACATGTTTTAGGCAGGTCTGCAACCCTACCTTTCACCATTATCCCCAGCATACAGTGCTTTCACTGCAGCAAGGGATTCTGGGAAATGACATGCAAATGAGCACACAATGTGTGATGAAGAAACCGGGAGGGTTCGAAACACGTTGGAAAGGTTCTATGTGCTATTCTCTATTGAACTTTTCACCCCACTATTGCGGGCTCACTCGGCTACTTGAGAAAAGATCGTGACGCAAACTGCGGTGTCGCTTCCCAGTGACGTCACAGATCCGGAAGTGCAGGATCGGAGGGCTGTAAGCGTGTATCCAGCCGCTGTAAGAACTTACCTGATACAACGATACTATCGTGTCTATCACGAGTTTGCTGGACTTTCCACCTATAGAAGTGGGACTATCCAGGATCCTTATACTCTGGCTTGGGACCGAGAGATCCAGAGACGGAGAACTGCTTGTACCACCACTGATGACATCCTATCTGGCGATCTGTCTGGTGCATGGGTAACATTAACCCCTGACATGCCTGTTTATTTTCTTTTTGATGTACGCACAATACTTACCCTTACTGTTTGTTATTAATATATCTTTTAATGCACTATGAGCGTTGTGCGCAGTGTTTTTGTGTATTTTATATAAGGGGGGTATAGGGGTGGTTGGGGCACAGAGGTTGATTGTGTTGTGTATTGCAATGTTTATTGGGGGCAATATATATATATATATCTCAAAAGGAGTGCTACTAAGCGTGGCCAATTGTATACAACAAAACACAAAGACACCCAATGCTACAGCCAATGTGTCAAAATACATAGTTAAATACTTCAATGTTAGTATCTCATGAGTAATACATGTGTGCTCATTTGCATGTCATTTACAAAAATCCCTTGCTGCAGTGGAAGTGCTGTGTGCTGGGTGATAATGGTGAAAGACAGGGTTGCAGACCTGTCTAAGACATGCAAATGATTATACAGTAATATTTCCATTTGCTATATGCTTTGCTGTGGAGGGTTTTTGTCACTGTTTTTACCCAGCATAACCTTAATTGTGTGGTGAATACCTTACTCAGTCTCAAACAGCATAGCCAGCACAATGATTATACAGTAATATTTCCATTTGATATATATATATATATATATATATATATATATATATATATATATATATATATATATATATATATATATATATATATATATGTGGTGGGGTCTGGTATTAGAGCTTGCTGGGATTGTGTGTTCATTGACAGGGAGTATGCCTTTCTATTAACATCTACAAACACCTATGTGATGCACCAACAGATGTGTGTAACAATATTAGCTATGATTTTCCTATATATAATTGCTATATCCAATTGTGTTCCTAACACCATATACAATACAACCCATCAATACTATACCTGGGTACATGAGTAGATCTCACTTGGGATATGCATATATCCATCTAATTTAAGATACATGCTGAGATATACACAGGCATATATCCCAGTGTGCTACTACGTCGCCACCCCACCTTGGTGGATTTTAAACCTTATTTCACTGTAAATAACTTTCACTGTGTATATTTGTGGATGCAATAGAATGTTATTATTTTGGGCCCTATTTGGACCCTTTGGATATTCTAGAGTACAGCCTATCACATGGTCACATTACTGTCACACATGAGATATTATATCCCATGGACTAATACAGTCCCTTCCTCCTACAAATGCCCGCATTGAGTGCACAATTTATGGATCTTTTTCTGATCCCTTGAGGATCAAATTCCTATACCTATATACTAGTTCCATAATTCACCTTGCATCTCACCACCATTTAATATGAAACTCAGGAGTACCTAGGTTGAGCGGTCTGGTCATCATTGTATTGCATTGATATTTCATAGCATGCCACACAAGTTCTATGAGGTTCAAAGAGGGGGATCTGCAAATATAGAGACAGAGACAATACAGTTATTGACAAGAAAAAAAGAGAACCCACAATGCAGCATAGAACAGTTAATAGTCTACAGTACTACTGCTCTAAACAGTTACAGTACTTACTCTGGCGGCATTGTGACCCAGTTGATTCCACATTCCTTAATAAAGGTAGCAGAGATGCTGTGGTTTTGGTCATTATCATAGAAGATCCGGTGTCCAGATGAGAATTCTTGTCTAAAGTATGGTACTATTGGGGAGATAATGGCCTCCTGAAGTACACTTTATCCATGATTCCAGGACAAACAACAAATGTAACACTGTAATACGGATGTTATACAGAGATGGGCACATTCAGATACATTTACAGTGCTACTGTCAAACATACTGTATACTGTCTAACACTGTTATACAGGACCAGGGTAACATCCAGATACACTTTGAGTACTAATGTAAAACAAATATAATACTGATATACAGGGATTTGCCTTCAAATATAACTATGGGTACTTGTCCAAGTCTTCAGATTGTCCCCCACACATGAAGCTTGAGTGGAGGCTTTGGTCAAGGTTTCATAAACATTTTTTTCCCCTGAATGCCATAGTGGCAAATTATCTGAAAATATAACACTATCAAACCTTTCTCCACTCTCAATCCTTGCATATGCTTGGTCAACACTTTATCTTGTTAGTCTCCCTTATCATGTGAAACACTCTGCAATTACAAGAAATAATGGGTTCAATCATTACTACAATACCTTTCTACTACAGTACTGTATGTGGTGATTTACAGCAGGATTTGGCATGTGAAAATGTCCAAGAGCCAGCCAACCCAAAGAAGATACAGATTGAAGAAGATTGTACATTTGGAAGAAGAGTGAATACATTTGTATTGTTGTTTTTTTCACAATGTCATTTACTGTAATCGAAATAAAAAAAATATTACATATTTTAAAATACTTTTAATCATCTGAAGTTTTTAGGGAAAAAGTGGTGGGTTACATTTAAATACATTCAAATACATCATATTTTATTTATTTATTTATAAAATATTTTACCAGGAAGTAATACATTGAGAGTTACCTCTCGTTTTCAAGTATGTTAGGACAGTACTCAGAGTTAAGACAAATAATACATGGTTACAAATACAGTTACTTAAATGAACAGGGAATACATTATATACAAGACATTGCATGCACAGTTAAAGAAAATATATATTATGGGCGTATGAAACAGTTACAGACCAGATTAAAATGCGAGACAGCCTTAGTTTTTAAAGAACTTAAACTGGTGGTGGATGTGAGAGTCTCTGGTAGGTTGTTCCAGTTTTGGGGTGCACGGTAAGAGAAGGAGGAACGGCCGGATACTTTGTTGAGCTTTGGGACCATGGACAGTCTTTTGGAGTCTGATCTCAGGTGATAAGTGCTGCATGTGGTAGGGGTGAGGAGCGTGTTCAGATAGCTGGGTAGCTTGCCCATAAAGAATTTAAAGGCAAGACAGGAAAGGTGAACTTTGCGCCTAGACTCTAGTGATGACCAATCTAGTTATTTGAGCATTTCGCAGTGATGTGTGTTGTAGTTGCATTTGAGAACAAAACGACAAATTGAATTGTAGAGGGTGTCAAGTTTGCTAAGGTGGGTTTGAGGTGCCGTGCCATATACTATGTCTCCATAGTCAATAATTGGCATTAGCATCTGCTGTGCGATACGCTTTCTGACCAGGAGACTTAGGGAGGATTTGTTCCTGTAAAGTACCCCTAGTTTGGCATAGGTCTTGGTTGTCAGGGTATCAATGTGCATTCTGAATGTTAAGTGGGAGTCAAACCATAAGCCCAGGTATTTAAAACTAGTGACAGGGGTTAGGGTGGTGTTAGCGTTGGTTCTAATCTGGAGCTCAGTCGCTGGAAGCTTTAAAAATTTAGTCTTGGTCCCAAATACCATTGTTACAGTCTTGTCAGTGTTTAAAAACAGTTTGTTTTGGGAAATCCAGTTTTCGAGTCTCAAAAAGTCAGACTGAAGTATGTGTTGAAGGTCAGAGAGGCTATGGCTGTGTGCATATAGGATTGTGTCATCTGCATACATGTGTATTGAGTCTTCCTTACCAGCTGTGGGAAGATCATTAATGAACACTGAGAAGAGTAGGGGCCCCAGAACAGAGCCTTGCGGGACACCACAGGTGATATCCAGGGGGTTGGAGTTAGAGCCTGAGATGGACACATGTTGGGATCTTCCTGATAGGTAGGACTGAAACCAGTTTAAAGCATGCTTCCCTATTCCAGAGCTCTGGAGTTTGTTAAGCAGGATAGCATGATCAACTGTATCAAAAGCCTTTGCAAAATCTAGGAATACTGCACCAGTGAGTTGTCTCCGTTCCATTCCAAAATGGATTTCATTGCAAACTTTTAGCAGGGTAGTTACAGTGGAGTGTTTGGGACGAAAGCCAGATTGGAATTGGCTAGGGAAATTTGTCTTGGTATAGTAATCGCTTAATTATCGTGTAGTACGAAATGAATGGAAAAAAGGGACGGGTTACATTGCATTTAGATTTTGAAGACATACTAGCGCCTCCTGTAATTTCTGTGGAGTATTGCAAATAAAACTTAAACTCTCTTTTCCGGGCCGCGACGCATTTGTGGGTCAGCTGCAAGCAACAGAAAAATGGTCGGGGGCGCAGACGCAGTCTGTGAGACAAATGCAACAGTAAATGATGTTACAGTACCTTTATAATGTTTTGAAAGTTTTACCTCTTCCTTGGGCTCTAACCACAACCTTTGCTACAGTATTATGACTACTTCTAGAGATTTTTCACAAGTTCAAAATGAATGGACAAGAAAAACATCTATCTCTTTTGTCCCTAAACTAGTAAAATTTGCAAAGTCCACAATGATATAAACGTTAGCAGAAATGTCTGAAAATCTTTAAAATATTTCCTCAATTTAGAGAGGTTTCATTGTACAGTATATCATACAGCAGGATTGTGTTTTATGTCTTTCTTACTATCAAAGCATTTCTCTTCAATTAATTGCATGACATGATAGGCACTTTAACTGTCATTTTCATTTTGTAATGCAGTTTTGGTTTTTCCAAACATGATTTGTTTTAGTCTCGGATTTGGAATTAGTTTGGGATTTTATTTTAAGTACCTGTATGGGAAAAAAATATTATAGTGAACTTTTGGAACTATCCTTAATACAGTATATATATACACCGTATGTACTGTATATATATATATATATATATATATATATATATATATACAGTGGTTGACAAATCACCAAAAAATCTACTCGCCACACAAAAAAATCTACTCGCCACCTAGTACCAAACGTGTGCTGCTTGGGCCAATATTTACTCGCCCGGGGGTTAAATCCACTCGCCCGGGGCGAGCAAATGTATAGGTTTGTCGAACACTGTATATATATATATATATATATATTAGGCAGTGCACCACTTTCTAATAGTGGTTATATATATATATATATAAAAAAGGAAAATGTGGTGCTCAAAGGGGTAATATGAAAAAAATAGGTTGAACTAATGTTAGAAAGTGATGCACTGCTTAATAGTACAAAGAGAGAAAAAAGTGAAGGAATACTTGGAGTGACTGCACACACAGGGTACAAGGCAGTTATCCTAACAGCGTCCAGTCATGAGTATACATTTTGGGACAAGGTAACTGCAGGTGTGCTGCTCATCAAAGGCGTGGGCTCCACATCGCAGAGCTGTATACAAAATGAAAAAAAGAAGAGAAATTCACAATATAGTAATATAAAAAATATAATTGGGAGTTCATATAAAGGGGGTAAGTATTGCACGTTCAAAAAGTATAAAAAATACAAGCATTGATCAATCACACTTTTCCTGTCCTCTGTGGCATCCGATTCAGTCAGAAGGTATCTATGGAGGGAGCTTCAAGGTGTCGGCAACTTGTATTGGGAAACACAGTCTTGATCGCTTCAGTGTTCACACTAACTTTGTTTGTGCAGAAACACATCCAGGGATACAGTAGTAATTTCCTGTACTGTAATTCATGCATCTATTTTTTTTTCAATACCCCTAGTACCCATACTGTGCAGTAATTCATTACACACATATGAGTTTCCACCAGGTTCCATAGAAACACTGGCGTACCACACAATGTAATTCATGCACTACACTACTGTATTTCTTCTCGATTATTTATATACAGAATATTCTCTTTTTGCAGGTGAAAGTGTCCAAGAGCCAGCCAGCCTGAAGAAGATGCAGATTGAAGAAAATTGTACATTTGGAAGAAGAGCAAATACATTTGTATTATTGTATTTTCACAAAGTCATTTACTGTAATCTAATCAAAAAAATATGTAATATTTTAAAATACTTTTTAGTCATCTGAAGTTTTTAGAGGATTAAGTGGTTGGTTAAATTCAAATACAGCACTGTACATACAATATGATCTATTTGAATCTTATGAAATGAACGTGAATAAGAGATATTACATTTAGATTTTGAAAACACACTAGCACACTAGGGCCTACTATGACTTCTTGGCTGTAGCATTGGGTGTCTTTGTCAATTAACAATTAACGTTAAAACTCATTTTTTTCAGCCACAATGCATTCGTGGGTCAGCTGCGAAAAGCTGAAAATTGATCGGGGGCACAGACACAATCCGTGAGATAAATGTGCCAGTAAATGACACTATCTGTACTAAGCAATAATAGGGAAAGACAAGGTTGCAGACCTGTCTGAGACATGAGAATGTACCCAAAGTGGTATTTGTATTGATTGAGGTTATACATCAAATGGAAATTTTGCTTCTAAAGTGTCACAGATCTTGTTTTGAGTTTTGGACATTTGCACCATTGAAAAAGTTTAGAATATATGAAACTTCACCAAATAACAGAAACCACAAATATTACACAGAGCATAACTTGGTACTAACTTAAAAAAAACAAAAAACCTAATGGATGCTGGAAAATTGACTGAGCTGTATGCATTATTGATCCTGCATATAGTATCAACTAATTGTATTCACCATTTTGCCTTTCTCGCAAAAGTATTTGAAAAGTTCCAGGAACTTTTACAATGCCAATGAAAGCAAGTTGACATATCTATAATCTTTATAACTTATATTACATGGTTTGTGATTTTCTTCAATCTTTTTGATTTTCTTCAGTACATTATAGGCCACATGTTTGGGAATAGCCGTTTTACATTCTTTAATTCTAAATATCACTTACTTGCTGCTATTGATGTGCAAACTTTATGTTGAAGTTTGAGAACCACGCAAAATTTCCAAACAGGAAATTACATTTTTAAATTAAATTTAAAAACAGCTGTAAAGGTTTTTTTTGTAAGCATTAAGTCAGTGAGCAGGTCACATAGCCCTGCATTCACATCACATAACCCTTGCTACAGTATTTTTGCAAAATTCGGGTGAAAAGTGGCATAATTCTGAAAAAAATTCTGAACATTTGAAGCACTGTAACATTTTCCAAAATGTTCACAAAAATGCAAAATTGCTGAGAAATGAATGAGAAATGTTTTGAAGCACATTTGAAGACAATGGCAGATCTCTATTTTAAGCCTTGATATTCAAAACATGCAGTTGTGCTAAATATACCTACTAGACAAATGGTCCATATTTGAAAGACTTGAAATTGTTTCTGATTAAACCTGAATTGCATTTTCTTTTACTTTTAATACTGAAATTAATCAAATTCCTACTACATTCCACATGTGTCAAAGAGCTGCATTATGCAGCACACATTCAGCCAAAACACCATCATATCTAATATTGATTTTTTTTCAGCTGAAGGTCAAACGTGCAAAACAGCTGATCTATGATCTAAAACTCCTACATGACAATCCATAGATCATCATACTGTTCTTATCCTGTGTGCCTTCTTTACATGTATACTATTATTATAGAAATAGAATATAAATATAAATAGATTGATTAAAACAGGACTCTCGTGTCTCCTAACAAGATGTTAACACCAACAGTGTATCTTCAAAGGACAATAGTACAACATTAAGTCATGTTTTAACCAATAAAAAGCATTGATAACAACTGTATAATGGCTCTTTGTGATAATGAAATGCAAATTATATGGAAATTAGGTGTTATCACAGCATCGCTATGCCACCAACGAGATGTCGTTCGGTAATTGTTTTTGCATACTGTATGTAACACCCTTTCCCCCACCCTAAGGGAGATTTACAGACAATGGGCGTTATGGTGCTAACCTGTTGGTTCCCAGGAGGCTGAGTCTCCGCAGATGTAGTAGGAAGCTTGGGGTCCAGGGGTATTTTCCTCAGATTGGTGCAGCACCTCCATCCCACAGGGCTCTGCCAGAGGTTCATCAATACAAGAACTTTCCTTCTAGCAAGAAGTACTCTGGAGTACCAATAACAATGCAACTTGTCTTTATTTGGGGTCTCACAGCACACATCCTTACAGCACATAGTCCTTCTCCTGCGAGAGAGGCACATATATTTAACTTTGAGGATACCATCTTACCTCTGGGAACTTAATGTCCATTCTGTGTTAGGTAACGTCACAATATAAGCCCTGATTTTAGCTGAGCTTTGTGTACTTAGTGACATCTACTGAGGATAGCTTTATGCTTTACTGCTAGTACCTAGCCTTGATATTTTTGATTAAAGATGCGAAAAACTTTCACTCAAGGTCATAAACCTTGCAAAATTCGCCCTTTCTCAGCTGTAAAAATAATTGTGACCTTTTCACAGTTCGCAAGCTATTCGCCAAGTATTAAGTCCATGTCCAGTGCAATTTTGCTTAATATGCTACTTTGTGAAATTCCCTAAAATCACTAAAAACACATGTGAAATTCTCTAAAATCACTAGATTTACTTAATGCTGAGACCATAAATAGGGCACACACATCATTTTCCATGATATTTCTTTACTGAAAGCTAAGAGTACTTTTGTGACATTATTAACCCTTTTTTAGGCATGGCAAAATGTTTTGCGAAGAATCAAAATTGAGGAAAAAATGCTAAACATATAGAGATATGGATCAAGTAAAGTAAATGCCCATTTAACCTTTATTTTATGTTTATTAATCTTTATAACAAGTCACTTCACACCAATCACAATGTTAGATTACATATTTTAAGACGAATACTACACTTCATAGAATGTGGATAACTGTATAAAGTTGTTTAATTTTTTTGTATTTTAGTATTGTCATCTAGGGAATTATGGTAAAGGAAGAGATGACAAGCTGTACAGAATATTTTTCATTTTGTATTCAGGGTAACGCATTGTCTGGATAGGTGAAACGCTACAGTTTGACATAATTTAAATAACATAGCTTTATTTTCCTTTGCTCTCTCAACTCAACTTCAGCAAAAATACCTATTTTAGGGTCTGGACTAGCATAACGTCATGTTACTGTAAGATAACGCAATGTTATGCTACAATACCCGTATGCAATATGAGATGTAGTTCAGACATTGTTTTTGCAAATAATTAGCTTGAGGATACCATATTAACTTTGAGAACTTAGGGCCTCATGCAGTAAGCGGCGCAAAGTAACTTTTTGCCCGTTTTGCGCCAAAAATTAATACCCCGATTCAGTAAGGGCCAAAAACTTGGCGAAAAGCAAAAAAACCGCCAAGTTTGTTGGCAGTTTTTTTCCCGCCTTCGGTGCGGCGAAAAGGCACTTTGCACCGCAACTAGCCATGTTTTGAAACCCGCTCAATTCTAGTAGTGGCTTTGCGCCGCTATTTGCCACTCTAGAATTGAGATTTTCACGCCAATCCGTCTTGCCCCAAAAAGTTGACAAGTTGCTGGGGAGAGGCTGCGTATGAGCGGCGGAACGGCACTTAGAAAAAATCAGGCCTTTTTCCTGCCTGGGATTGATGCTGGAGGTCTCCGGAGCTGATACCATTAATACCAGCACCGCCCCCCCCCCCCGGCATGCATCCGAGGCAGGAAAAATGCATTTAAAGGCCACTTCATTACCTTAGCGGCTAACAACTAAGGCAGTGAAGGGGTTAACCAGCCGTGCCAGGTTTATTGTGGGTAACGGGGGTTGGTGAAGGGGGTATTTGGCCCTTGGTGGTTGTTTAGGGCTTGCGGGGGCGTTGCGGGTGCACTTAACCCCTTCATGGCCTTAGCGGTTAATACCGCTACAGTCATTAAGGGGTTAAGCCCTCCCGCTACCCACCCGCAAGCCCTAAACAACCACCGTTGCGGCTAATTCCCACTTCGGCCACCCCCTCAAACCCACAATAAAAAAAATACACACACAACAGCCCGATACTAAATAAATAAATAAATATATATATATATATATATATATATATATATATATATTACACCAACAATCCCTATACCCCCCTAACATACACATATATGCACATCAATGATGCTATAGGCCGACGGGGGCCCTCGAGTGTTACCCGCGGGCCTGCAGTACCAATTCTGTGCCCCCCCAAATTAATGTCAAAACACATACATACTTATAAAGAAATAACCCACCCCCGCCCCCCCTAACACATACAGTATAGTAATGGGCACAATTACTATTATCCACAAATGGATAATAGTGCATTTGCCCATTTAAAATACATAAAGAGCAATAAATACAATAAATAGATATAGCACTCACCCTTGTCCGTCTGCCACGATGAAGGCCGTCCTCATCTTTATCACCGTCCATGCCCCCTCTGATGCTGCAAAACATGAACAAGAATAAAAACAGCCAATGTAATGTCCCCTAACCCCTTAATCATCATAGCGGTTATTAACCGCTACAGTCACTAAGGGGTTAACCCACCCTCACCCACCACTCAAGAGGCCTACATACCCTCCCCCACTACCCCCATCCCCGTGAGGCCTAACCACCCTCACTCACCCAATACCCAGCCGGGAGGCCTACCCACATACCCTTGGGGCCAATACCCCCTCTCCCCACCCCCAGTATCCACAATAAAAACAATACACAGCCCCACAATAAACATCATTATATTTATTAAATACATAACCCACCCCCTCTACCCCCCCATAAATACATGATTTATTATTTTACATACAGGGTTAATCCCCCAGGCCCACGGGAGTCCCCAGAGGGCCTGACGTGTCACCTCACAGACCTACAGTAGCCCAGCACCATGTTTCAAACAGGGTCTGGAGGCCTACCGGTGGTCCCCACCAGGCACCGTGGTCCACTAGGTGGTCTCCGTGGGTCACCGTGGGCCACTATGGGGTCCCCACGGGTAGGCCCGCGGCTGTCTGGGGGGCCCTGGGTCAGACCCATAGGTGTCTGAGGGGCCTCGGGTAGTTCCCACAGGGATCTGGGGGACCCGGCAGCCGTTTACCCGTGAGAAGCCAGAGGAGATCGCAGGTGGTCTCCATAGGTCCCCCGCAGACCTGAGGAAACAACCCTGTATGTAAAAAAAATAAACATGTCCTATACATTAAATACATCAATCACCTCCCCCCACCCCCCAAACACATACAGTACAATAATGTGCAAAATAACTATTATCCATATAGGAATAATAGATTATTTCACATTATTAAACACATTAAGAAGCATAATAAAATAAATAAAGTTCTACTGACCTTATCAATAAGAAGCCCCCTCGCCAGCAAAATCCATGTCCTCCGTTGCCAACAAAATACAATTTACAAGGAATTTGATATTCATTTCTTTTTGAACTGTAAATAAAAGGGAGTTATATACTACATGAGCTGCCCTTGCCGATTAATATATGTGGGTATGACAACACGAGAATTGCGATTACGTATTTTAGAACAGGAAGATTACCAATGTTGCACGACATTATATGTCTGTGCATAACTCTGACACTTCAATTTTGTCAGCATTTGCCATCGACAAGGTGTCATTGGGGATCAGAGGGGGAGACCTAGAGAAAAATTTGCTTAAAAGAGAATGCAAGTGGATTACCCAGTTGGGTTCACTTATGCCCCGATGGCTAAATGATTACATGGGCTACGCAATGTTTGTCTAGATCTCTCTCTCATCATGTATATGCATGTTTGCTTTGAATCTGGTGACTCAAAGGTATTTCTTAACTCGGACCTTCCAAATCTTTATATACTATTTTGCAGATGCACGCCTTTTATATATTTGTATATATATATTTTTTTTATTGTCTACCTTTGTGTTGTGTTTTTACTTAGTGTTTTTACACTTTGGTGTGCTCTCTTCCTTCTCTCCTCTCATTTAGCAACTTTTGACCCTATTTCTGTGGGTGCATGTTATATTAATTTATGTGGTGCATGGTAGCGGTGGACTGCATGACTATTAATATCATGCTGTCTGCTTCATGTTCTATAACGATGTTTTCTGCTTAAATTCTAGACTTGCAAAGTTTTTGAGCCTATTATGTATCAGAACGCCCTGCCTTGCACCACTAACGAGTACTCAGGCTCTTCAGCCTTAGCTCCCGATGTAACCTGACACTGTGATTCATCTGGATCTACCCACCCAATGAAAGCAGCCGGTTTGTGACGTCATTTCAAGCGCGGCGCTTTAAATATGCTATGTCGCAACAGCAATTACAATCCCGGAAGAAGCCCGTGGTGATGAAACAGCTGTCGGAGTTTCCTGACGGGGAATGCAGTCGTGTGGCTGACTTCAGCCTTTCTTTCTCCACACATCTTTTACACAGCTTGCTCAGGATGGTGTCGGTGATTAGCTGGTTCCTGTCTTATTGTGGCCTCATTATGGACGATCATTGGATGTTTTGAGCAGAGGCGCGGGACTCTTACATGGTGATATGAACTTTGACTCTCCTTTAGTATCTCTCTTCCATGCCTGCTCTCTGTTATTAACGGTGTTGCTATTAGCTAACCTCCTACATTAGTGGGAGATGCTCTCTGTTCTATGCTCCTCCTAGCCACATCAGACCCATCCTGGTCACCCCAGTATTCCTTCACTAATCAGTATAATTTTGTGATTCATATGGGGCTCTTGTGTATTTGTGTGGATTGATTTTCATGTTTCTCTCATCCCTTTTGTGTGGGCAGTCAGTTTCTCACACTCCATTATTGGGAGGCACATTTATATTTTTTGTGCCTCCAATATCTCATGTGTAGTTTTCTCTGCCCCCATTTGCTGACCATCTTCATATATTTTTTTGCTTTGTACAGGTTTTATTTGTGCTGGACATTTTTTCCATTTTGAATGCCCTCATTTCAGGTTCCTTTAGCTGGTACATATATATTTATATTATTATACATTTTTTCCAGCTCATGGTTGTTACACCCCCTCATATTAGTGGTCATTCGTGGGGACCGGCCGGTAATCATTTTCAGCGGGATCTTTTGATTCCCTCTGTTAATGTTAGGATCCTCCTCCCCTGCCCTTCTGATATCTGGGTTTCCACTTTAGAGGTACTGTACATTTAGCATTAGTGGGATTTGAGTTTTGACTGTATCTTCCCCGTTTGGTATTGTTTTTATATGTATGTTTTTTTTATTGTGTTTCATTTGTTTTTCTAGTCCACCTTTTTGATCCTATATTATTTTTTTCCTGATCAGAGTGCTTAATTTGGGATTTCTTTCTTCTTTGTGTGCTCATATATATATATATATATATATATATATATATATACACACACACATTATATATATATATATATATATATATATATTGTGACAGAAACCAGGGGATGGTAATAAATTCCGTATATAGGGCTCCCAGGATACTAGACAGTTTCTATCCTGTTTGGCCTGGGAGTGCAGCCTTATAATACATACACTCCATCCCACAGTTTGGCAAGCGCTGGAACTGAGGGATGAGAGATCCAGACCAGAGTTTGTCTGCTGCCTGATTTCTGTCACCTGTCATGCTAATTAGGAATCAGGTATGAAAGACTGATTTCCTGTTTGCTCTGGTCTCCCCACAAGAGCCAGGAGGCTGGAAGGCTGCTGAACTACAGAGGGGAGAAGCCTCTTCCCCAAACAGGTTCAATCTTTCTGTTCATTTGTGTAAGACTGCAAAAGTACTGTGTTTTGATGTTGGAAGTGGAAAAGCCACGTCCAACCCTGAGTCAGGGATATCTAAGTTAAGTTATCGCTCAGGTGAGCAGCTTTTGTTTTGATCTGTTTTCTGTTGTATGCACTGTGGCAGTCTCAGTGCCTGGGACTGAATAAACCAGGCATAGCCTGTTTAAAGGAACAGTACGTGACGCCTCATCATTTAACCTACCCTAAAAGACCGTGTTCTAAACAGTCCCGGACAAACGACGGAGTCCCGGAGTAAGCCGTTTGTCACATATGGTGGAGAACGCGGGCAGAGCACTAGGGGGTCTGCGGGTTGAAGAACTTTGAAAGGAAAAAAAAAAAAGTTTTTTTCATCCTCTGCAAACAAGATGGAAGACGTGGTGGGTGCGCTGGTACGCAATGTCGCTGCCCAGAAAGACGCGAATGAAACCCAGCAACAGCTGTTAATAGCCCAGCAAGAAACTAATGCAAACCAGCAGCAGACGAATGCAGCCCAGCAACAGCTGCTAATAGCCCAGCAAGAGATTAATGCAAACCAGCAACAGGCGAATGCAAACCAGCAACAGGCGAATGCAAACCAGCAACAGACGAATGAAGCCCTGCAAAACGCGATTGCAAACCAGCAAGAGACAAACCGCTTGCTGAGAGAGGAGCAACAGCGGTTCGCTCAGGGCTTACAGCAGGAACTCGAGATCCTGAGGGGGACTATCAGTAACCTTCCACTGGCAGCGGCAGCCCCAGTTCCGAAAATGACCAGGGCAAGCCACTACCTTCAGAAGATGGGACCCTCGGATGATGTGGAAGCCTATCTTCTCACGTTTGAACGCACGGCACAGAGAGAGGGATGGCCAGAAGCTGAGTGGGCTGGTCTAATCGCACCCTTCCTAAGCGGCGAACCCCAGAAGGCTTACTTTGATCTAGAGCCAGCCGAAGCTAACGTCTATGCAAAATTGAAGTTCGAGATCCTCGCCCGCCTCGGCGTAACCACGGCTGTTCGCGCCCAAAGGTTTCACGCATGGTCCTTCACGATGGATAAAGCCACCCGAAGCCAGATGTATGACCTCATCCACCTCGCCCGGAAGTGGCTACAACCCGAGATCAACTCAGCCAGCCACATCGTGGAACGGTTGGTCATGGACCAGTTCTTGAGGAAACTTCCCTCTGCCTTACGCCGTTGGGTCAGTCGGAGTGACCCCCACAATGCGGATGAGCTTGTGGCCCTCGTAGAAAGGTACAATGCAGCAGAAGAGCACCCGCAACCCACAGTCGTGGAGCAACCCCACTACCCGAGGTTCCAGGACTCTTCCAGAGACGGTAAAAGGGTACCGGGGTTAAGGGGCGCTGAAGAGCGGCGACCACCTTCACGCAGCACCAGCAACAGTGGTTCGCACACTAAGGGCAATAGCCAACATGGGGAGCCGGGAAAAGGCTCTAAGTGGGACACAGACTATGTACCTAAATGTGTAAATTGTCATGAGAGGGGCCACACAGCAAAAATCTGCCCACTAAATGATGAGCCCATGCAATGCAACAGCGTGGAACCTTATTCGCTGTTGTCCCAATGTATGGGCCCTAGCCCAGAGGACCCCTTGAATAACCATCTGTGGGCATTTGTAAAGGTTAATGGTAAGAGGGTTCGGGCACTTCTTGACTCTGGGAGCATGGTCACACTAGTGTCCGAATACCTCTTGCCCATTAAGAAGAAACAGGGAAACAGTTCACAAAGAGTGGCAATTTGTTGTATACATGGGGATAATCATGAATATTCCACTGTTGATGTTTTTTTTGAAACAGAGTTTGGTTCTTTAGATTTCAAGGTGGGTATTGTACCCAAACTGGCACATGATGTGTTAATAGGGACCGACTTTCCCCATTTTCTAAAAATGTGGTCCCCCGCTCAGAATAGCGCCCAGAGTTCAATAGCGGACCATAACGAAGTATTAGAAGAAACAAATCCTTTCCCTTTTTCAGAAATGGAGGTTGACGAGGGCCCAAATAAGAAGGGGGAAAAGGAGGAGTGCTGTAAAATTCCCTTCCCCATCACTACTTTGGTAGGGAATACCCCAAATCAAGATGTTGAGCAGACACTTACCACCCCAGAACCGGATAAGACCCTCGCTGACCTAGAGGTCAGTCCTGGGAGTTTTAAGAAGGCCCAGTGGGAAGACCCCACATTAGCGGTAGCAAGGGGAAATATACGGGACCAGAATAGTACTCCTGGCCAACCAGATAGGTCACTTGCTTACCCCTACTTCGAGGTAGAGAACGACCTAGTATATCGGGTTGATAAAAGGAAATCAGTTACAACTAAACAATTGTTGGTACCACGGACATTCCGTAACGTAGTATTACACCTCGCACATAGTCATCCATTGGGGGGACACCTAGGGGTGGAAAAGACAAAAGAAAAGGTTCTCCGAAGCTTCTATTGGCCTGGGGTTCTGGCAGAAATTACGAATTATTGTTCCTCATGCCCAGAATGTCAGATCACCGCCCCGTTCAAGGCGTACCGCAGCCCATTGGTACCCCTTCCCATAATAGAGGTACCATTTGACCGGATTGCTATGGATCTAGTAGGACCCCTAATAAAGTCTGCTAGGGGACATCAGCATATATTGGTAATATTAGATTATGCCACCCGATATCCGGAGGCAGTTCCCCTACGTAGCACCTCAGCTAAAAACATAGCAAAAGAGTTAGTAGTTCTGTTTTCCCGGGTCGGGATTCCTAAAGAGATTCTATCTGACCAGGGAACACCATTTATGTCCCAAGTAACAAAAGAGCTATGTAAACTCCTAAAAATCAAGCATCTCAGAACCTCAGTCTATCATCCACAAACAGATGGTTTAGTGGAAAGGTTCAATAAAACCTTAAAGAGCATGTTACGGCGGGCGGTTGATAAAGATGGGAAAAACTGGGATTGTTTGTTACCGTACCTGTTATTTGCCATTAGGGAAGTTCCCCAATCATCCACAGGCTTCTCCCCGTTTGAACTATTGTATGGCCGACACCCAAGGGGCTTACTGGATATAGCCAAAGAGACTTGGGAACACGAGGTTACCCCTTACAGAAGTGTAATAGAGCATGTTGCCCAGATGCAGGACCGCATTGCTGCAGTCCTACCCATAGTGAGGGAACACATGGAGAAAGCTCAAGAAGCACAGAGGAATACGTATAATAAGGGTGCTAGGGTCAGAATTTTTTTTCCAGGTGATAGGGTACTAGTTCTGGTTCCCACCGTGGAGAGTAAATTCCTTGCTAAATGGCATGGGCCATATGAGGTCTTGGAAAGAGTGGGAGAAGTAAATTATAAGGTAAGACAGCCAGGTAGGAGGAAACCTGAGCAAATTTACCATATAAACCTACTCAAGCCCTGGAAAGATAGAGAAGTCTTGTTAACCCTAGTACCCCCAGGTCCGTCAGAGAATCAAGAAACTGACCCAGAGGTTAGCATAGCTGAAACCCTGTCTGTTCATCAGAAACGAGAGGTTCAGAATTTAGTGAGAAGAAACAAAGAAATCTTCTCTATACGGCCAGGTAGAACTAGCGTAATTGAACATGACCTAGTCTCTGAACCAGGGGTCCGAGTTAACCTTAAACCGTACCGAATCCCAGAGGCCAAAAGAAAGGCTATAAGTTTAGAGGTTAAAAAAATGCTAAAACTAGGTGTAATTGAGGAATCCCAAAGTGGGTGGAACAGCCCTATAGTCTTAGTCCCAAAGCCAGATGGTACAACAAGGTTTTGTAATGACTACCGGAAACTAAACGCGGTGTCAAAATTTGATACTTATCCTATGCCCAGGGTAGATGAACTTGTAGAGAGACTGGGCAAAGCCCGATATCTCACAACCCTAGACCTAACAAAAGGGTACTGGCAGGTTCCCCTCACAGAAAGGGCAAAAGAAAAGACAGCCTTCTCAACCCCAGACGGCCTCTTTCAGTATAAGGTGTTGCCTTTTGGCTTACATGGAGCTCCCGCCACATTCCAAAGAATGATGGATAAAATTTTAAAACCACATGCTCGGTATGCTGCCGCCTACCTGGATGATGTGGTAATCCATAGTGAAGATTGGCAATCCCACCTTCCAAAGGTCCAAGCTGTGCTTGACGCAGTCCGGTCTGCTGGACTAACTGCTAACCCCGCTAAATGCACTATTGGTCTGGAGGAGGCCAAGTATCTGGGATATTCTATTGGCAGAGGTTTACTCAAACCCCAAACACTCAAAGTGGAGGCGATACAAAATTGGCCAAGACCAGTTACAAAAAAACAAGTAAGGACTTTTTTGGGGTTAATTGGGTACTATAGAAGGTTTATTCCCAATTTTGCAACTAAGGCAACCCCACTAACTGACCTCACAAAAGCAAGAGGACCGCTAATGGTAAAGTGGTCCCCCGAAACCGAACAGGCCTTTAGAAGCCTGAAAGAAGCTCTCTGTGCCCAACCAGTGTTGGTCACACCTGACTTCTCCAAAGAGTTCGTAGTCCAAACCGACGCATCTGAGGTTGGGCTGGGGGCGGTACTCTCCCAGGAGTCTCAAGGTGAGGAGCACCCCATCCTTTATTTAAGTAGGAAACTAAATCCCCAGGAGAAAAATTACTCCATAGTAGAGAAAGAGTGTCTCGCAATAAAGTGGGCTGTAGAGACGCTCAAATACTACCTGTTGGGGAGAAAATTCCGGTTGGTCACAGATCATGCACCCCTTACCTGGATGTGTCAAAACAGGGAAAAGAATGCTAGAGTGACCAGGTGGTTCCTAAGCCTACAACCCTTTAAATTTTCTGTGGAACACAGGTCAGGGCACAAACATGGCAATGCTGACGGGTTGTCAAGGATGCACTCCCTAATATCCATGGTCGCTCATCCCTCGAGGTCTGAGCTGGGGGGGAGGATATGTGACAGAAACCAGGGGATGGTAATAAATTCCGTATATAGGGCTCCCAGGATACTAGACAGTTTCTATCCTGTTTGGCCTGGGAGTGCAGCCTTATAATACATACACTCCATCCCACAGTTTGGCAAGCGCTGGAACTGAGGGATGAGAGATCCAGACCAGAGTTTGTCTGCTGCCTGATTTCTGTCACCTGTCATGCTAATTAGGAATCAGGTATGAAAGACTGATTTCCTGTTTGCTCTGGTCTCCCCACAAGAGCCAGGAGGCTGGAAGGCTGCTGAACTACAGAGGGGAGAAGCCTCTTCCCCAAACAGGTTCAATCTTTCTGTTCATTTGTGTAAGACTGCAAAAGTACCGTGTTTTGATGTTGGAAGTGGAAAAGCCACGTCCAACCCTGAGTCAGGGATATCTAAGTTAAGTTATCGCTCAGGTGAGCAGCTTTTGTTTTGATCTGTTTTCTGTTGTATGCACTGTGGCAGTCTCAGTGCCTGGGACTGAATAAACCAGGCATAGCCTGTTTAAAGGAACAGTACGTGACGCCTCATCATTTAACCTACCCTAAAAGACCGTGTTCTAAACAGTCCCGGACAAACGACGGAGTCCCGGAGTAAGCCGTTTGTCACAATATATATATATATATATATATATATATATATATATATATATATATATATATACACACACATAAAATATATATATATATACACACGATGAACCAATATACAAAGAAATGTTTAAGGGTTAACAAAAACATGCACAAATAAAAGTACCACTTCTCCATATCAGCCACAGTCTAACAAAATCCTATTTCCTAATGAAATCATTCTCTTCTGCCAATCAAAAGCATCAAATGCCAATCAAAACATTGAATTTACATTGTATACATGATGCATAAAATCTGTGCATCATGTACACTCTGCCAATCAATGTTAACAATAAAATATTCAAAAGAAAATACACTGAAATCCAAACAAGTATACTATTTAAACCAAGCAAGGAAACCGAAATAAATAACCATTAATGAATCAAATCGCAAAACAATTAAAATACCATCCAAGTCAATTACACATTTAACTCTTTTAATCGTTAAACAAACCCATTATCCAACAAAGTTAACATCTGACAAAATAGTAGTACCAAAAAAAAAACCACTATAAAAAAGCAAGCCTCACCCTGACCTAAAGTACAGCATTCAACACCAAAAATTACATCGAATTAATAATTTCATTAAATTATATGATTGTATATTTAAAAATAAATTTTAATGATATAAAAATAAAAAATATATATGCGTATCAAAGTGAATAAATCACTATGGTGACCAAACACATACAAAAAGACAAACACTGTGTACAAAAATGCCAAAAACTGAAACCCAAGGTATATCTAAGTATTGAGTAAAAATACTCCTACTGATAAATAGAACCTAAATAGGTCATGGTTAGCTAGTATTAACTCTTGGGTACAGCACTAATAGGGGAAATTAAAAGAAACCTGTATATAGTGAACAGGTAACATACAGACTGATCGTTATGTATAATTATAAAGCATATATTAGTTCCTCCAAAAATCTATGATTACCAAATGTGATCGCTATTCTATATAGGCACACAAATTGTATATAACGCCTAGGGGCATGGATCAGAGTCCGTATCAATTTAAAGCCCCTTATAATAACTTCAATAGCAAGATACTGCTTATATAAAAATTATATACATATAGAACAACTATAATGAGCCCACAAAATGTGTTTAAGTAACTCAGAGGCACGGATCGAGTCTGTATCAAATTATAGCCCCCTAAATCATATAGTCAGTAAATAGCAGATCAATACACTGGCGACACACTTTATTCGAGCTTGGCTAGTCCCACGAATTCGGGTATACCCGGGTGTATTGAGGTTTGTGACTGTTTTCTGCCCGAGTGCATTGAGGTATTTTCCAAGCAGGGATTGAAGCATTTTATTCCCGCTGGCTGCAATACTGCACAGTATATATATATATATACTGCATTACAATTCATGAATTTATGCCATCTGGTAGACACGCAAAGCATTGCAGCCTATTAAATCCTAATCATTATCATTTAACAGATCAGCCTCCCGTCAGCCAGGCATGAACCCAGGCTGGGAAGGCAAACGCAACGGGGCTTGTCAGAGGTGAGGAGCGGCGCATTCCAGGTATCTGCCAGGTACATACTGGGTATTTGCTCGAATAAAGTGTGTCGGTGCAGTAGCTGTCACACAATATATAAATGTAGTCAGGAACCATGGTATTGCAAGCAGATAGGGTAACTGATATAAGCTGGTCAATCAGCAGACATACTAGCTAAATGTAATGCCAAATGAAGCAGTCAGACACCACTCCTAATTCAACAGTGTGTCTAAAATAGACAGCCTAACATATTATTGCTAACACCCTCATAAAGTGGGGCCAGGTATATCTCTTTGCACAATGCATAAATAGTATAGCATAAGTATTCACAGATAAAGGCTCGTAGCAAGTTAAAAAAGTGTCAGACATGCATCACAGCAACTTGTAAGTCCTACCGGCACTCCGGTGTGTTCAGCCCCTCACTGCTGCATACCAACGTCATGACGTCAGTCTTAGTCCTGCCTCCCATCTGACGTACGTTTCGCAGAGGCGCTTTGACAAAGAACTGGTAGCCAATCAGAGCGTGGGAACTACATCCCAACTCTGATTGGCTCTAGTACCATGTGACAGGCTTTAAATGATGTCACATCCGTTCTTCCCAAAGCCCCTGTCACATGGTCTACTAGAGCCAATCAGAGTTGGGGTGTAGTACCCACGCTCTGATTGACTACCGTACCATGTGAGGCCGGCCATATTTCTTTTCATGACGTCATCTTAAAGGCAATTGAAGCACAGCCATTCTGATTGGCTGGCGTCATTGCCTTTAAATGACGTCATCAAAATAAATTTTATTCCCCAAAATCACATACTTTTCACAGCCCAATCAGGGCCGTGGGAACCATATGACGATAATGTGATGTCATAGGCCTATAAAAGCCTATGTCATCTTCTTTTGAAGGCAGAAGCCGAGGAGGACGGACCTCCGGAAGAAAGAAGAGAAGCGGGCGTGGCAGCAGACGGTAAGAAGACCCCCAGAAAACCCCAGAAGAAGCCGGAAGACAGAAGAACACAGATGAAGACGGTGACGGAATGGATTACAAATAAAAGACAAGCTTCGTTTATTATTTTAAGTTTATTATTTTATGGTTTTTTATTTTATGGGTTCATGTTGCTGTGCGTGGATTTGTTCGAGAGCTTGGTGTTCAACGGGAGTCAGAGAGTGGGGCAGCTAATGGTAAGTTAACAAAAGAATTTTTTTTTTTTTTTAACTTTAACTGTTTTTTGTAATTTTTTATATGTGATACAATTTTTTTCCATTCTCATTTCTTGCCACTGTATGTATGTATGTATGTCTCTATCGATACATACATACAGGGTAAGAAATGATTTGGTTGGGAATGCTTGTTTTGCACTATGTAAATGTATTTTGATATGCTGCTCTTCTTAAATGTGTGTAATGTTATTATTAATTAGATAGATGTCATTTTTGGTGTTGTATGCTGTACTTTAGGTCAGGGTGAGGCTTGCTTTTTATAGTGTTTTTTTTGTACTACTATTTTGTCAGATGTTAACTTTGTTGGATAATGGGTTTGTTTAACGATTAAAAGAGTTAATTGTGGAGTGACATGGCGGAGCCGAACCAAGATGGCTGTGTGATGCTGTAGCTCCACAAAGAGGGATCAAACATCTATATCCATCCTGGCCCATACTTCGCCAAAATAATTGATCTTACCCAAATACGAATAGCCCACGAAGCACTGCATATTTCAAAGTCAAAAATACACATATATGACATTAATTGGACATTGCTTGAATAACCTGGGGATTTGAGGCCTACCAGACGGAAAAGCAAGTTGCAGCCCCAGAGCAGAGCCCCCTCAAGGATCGTGGCCCGGTATCCATCTCTCCCCTGGCATCCCCTGCTAGCAGGGGGCAAGAGCTATCATAAGGTCAAACTCACAGGAGGGATAATTGGGTGAGTAGCCCGTGGACTATTAACCTGAGGCAGCACGAGGCTTTGGAGTTGCTGGCTAGCACCCAAAATGGCCGCCAGGGCCCTGTAACGGAGAGGGAGCAGAGCTCCTGGCATACCTTCCCCCGGCTGGGGATCAGTCGGAGAGCGCCTCTCTGTACCTCCCTCCACCTGTCAACTCCACTGTGAGGGGGGGGGGGGACTGGGGCTACTGTCGGGGCATACGGAGGTGGTGCAGTGCCCTGGTGCAGCTGCAGGCTGCCTAAGATGGCCGCTTTGTAAGGGAGAGGGGGCTGAGTGCCGGATTTACATTCTCCTGGCCGGCGGCTGGTCGGGGTGAGCCGTACGATCTACCCCTGCTTACCTGTGCTCCCTCCGCTTCCCTCCGCCTTCGTGTGCCCCCGCGGTGAAGACTGAGCAGAGCTGCTGCTGGGAGTGGTGCTGCCTGGCTCCCTGCGTTTCAGCCTGTGTGTCGGCAAAATCCAAGATGGCCGCCACAGGTCTGATTTAAAGACACAGCTCCCCACAGGGAAATAAATAAACAGAAAATAAAAAAAAAGCAGCCTAAACCTTGCCAAGGGACTATTGAGACTGTAAAATAACGTGCAAAAGCAGGTTTACAAGACATTGCACTGCATACCACAACAAATTGTCTCCCTGAAATCAAAAGAGGCAGACTAGAGGGGCTGAGTGCTGCAGCTGGAGGCAGAAGGGGAGAGATCACCTTGCCTCACCAAACCACTGCTTGAATCATACAGCCACTGTGCAGAAAAGCCTCCTCTGATGCTGGAGCTCCCCAATGCATGGCTACCTAAGATTAAAAAATAAAGAAAAGTCTCAGTCATAGTCAGAGCTTACACACAAGCCGGCTGGGCTATTTAACAACATCACGAAACTTGACAGACAAAGAAACCAAGGCTACTATCTAAATCCCACCCGCACTGCTATAGCTGGTGGGGCCTGTCCCGGAGCACCCTACGTAAGACAGAACTACCAAAATAAGAGTAACTAACACTAATATGTTCCTCGGAGGAGCGCACGTGGCGCAGTCTACAATGGCCGTTTGAAGCGGGCTCCATGAGGTGGCGGGTACACCAAAGCATCTAATAAAACAATAGAAGTAGGAAACGCATAGATTGGAGGCGTTGGATCTAGTACGCTCTAAAATGGCTCCGATAAAGCCAACTCCGCAGGACTTCTTCAAGACAAAAGAGAAAAGCAAATCGGGCCGATCAGAAAGCAGAGCGACAACCCCCGCTCAGTCAGACGCAGAACCCGAGTCTGAACCTGAGGATCAGAGGTCAGTTCCATAGGAGAACGCACAGACACGTTGGAACATAAAGTAGACGAAGTCACTCACAATCAGACATCAATGGTTACGGAGATACTGGCCCTATGGTCCAGATTAGCTGACATGGAAGAGAAACAGGAGGATCAAGAAAATAGGGCAAGAAGAAACAACCTCAGGTTCAAAAACATCCCAGAGTCGGTCACAGACCTGGAAAAAGCAACAACTGAGTGGCTACAGACCCTCCTCCTGGAAATGCCCCCAGCAACACTGATCCTTGACAGGGCGCATAGAGCGCTCAGACCGAGACCACAAGCCGGAGATAGAGCAAGAGATGTAGTGGTGAGGCTTCACTACTTTAAAACTAAAGAAGTGGTTCTTTCCCTGGCACGGGGAAAAGGAAGGCTGAAATGGGGAGATGTGACGATAGACGTGTACAATGATCTGGCATCATCAACGCTGATGAAGAGGATGGCCCTGAAACATATCACAAAAGTCCTGAGAGACAACGAAATTTGATACAAGTGGGGGTTCCCATTCCGCCTTATCTCCACCAAAAATGGATAGCAAGCCTACATGAGGGATCCAGAGGAGGGAGTGGACTTCCTATAAAGATTGGGATTGCAACCACCAGACTCCATGACCAGAGAAGAACGCAGACCGCCTCCCGTCAGACCCATATGGAAAGAAGTGGGCGGAGGAGCCACCCCACTTAGAGGACATCCAAAGGAACCCCAGAACTCTTAGGTCTATACAAAACCTACTACAACAGAGAAGACCCAAAAAACCCAATATAAGGAACTACGCCAAAAATGATAGACTGTGATGTGTTACTTAGACCCAGATAAGGAGTAAAAAGAGGTCAACACCATTCCCCCCATAGATGAAAGGGTAATCCAAAGGTTAGAATTACTGGTGCCAGTACGCAGGAAACAAGAAGATAAGCAAAAATACATAAATAATAATATATAAAAAAAAAAAATTGGGGGGGGGGGGGTAAAACAAGATAGGGTTAATGTATGTTTTCAGCTGTTGAATTATGCTTGTTCTATATAGAGTTGAGCACAATGTCGCAGATCTACGCATTTGGCGTGGGAGGCCTACTATAACATATTAAAAAAAAAGGGTTAGAAATGTTAAATGTAAAAAAAAAAAAAAAGTTGATTTGTTGAGCGGGCCCGCCGCCTGGGACCGCAGTACGGTCCGTACACACCCAAGGATATGGGTGTGGGATTAGCGCTACTGCGCAATCGCAGAGAAAGATCGTTCACGTTGGGTGAACACACAAATCCAGGCTATGTTAGTCACCTGGATTACCCTATATATGTTGTTTTATTTTTGATGTTTACATGTCTAAATGTTTTCATTACTATAAGATGTGCAAGAGTACCCTCCAGGCCGCCACTCAAGGGAAACCAGAAAATGAACCTACTAGAGAAGAAGACCTCACACCAGGTAAATCCAAATGACACTAACATTAATATCTCATAACACCAAGGGACTGAGTAATGTGGTAAACAGGAAGCTAGCAATGACATAATATAACTACAAGAAACGCACTTCACTGCTGGCTCCACCCCTACTTTTTGCAACAAATTCTACCCCCAGATATACACAGCATTTGCAAAGGAAGAAAAAAAAAGAAGGGTGGCCATACTCCTAGCAAGGAACTCTCCATTTAGCGTAGACAAGATAAGAAGGGACCCAGAGGGACGATACCTAATACTCACAGGGAACATAGAAGATACACAAATAACTTTAGTTAATGTGTATGAACCGAATGAAAACAAGAGAACATTTTTCACAAAATTGTTCCGATTGCTGGGTACAACCTCCAGGGGCCGCATAGTCTTAGCGGGAGATTTTAATATAGCCTTAAATGAAAAACCAGACAGATCTAAACCTGCCCTAGCTAACACTCTGGCTGCCCTAAAGGGGGAGAGAAAAATGCTAAGAGAGGGACTTAAAGAGTTTGATCTAAGGGATGCATGGAAGGAGATAAATCAGCAGAAAATGGACTTCTCCTTCTACTCAGCCTCCCACAAAGTATATACAAGGATAGACTACATATTTGTAGACTCTCTACTGATCCCAAAAATTACTAAGGCCACAATACACCCTATTACCTGGTCAGACCATGGTCCAGTTGAAGTGCACATTGAAGACATACATAAGAAACCAAGTAAAGGGACATGGAGATTAAACGAGTCTCTACTAAAGATGCCAGAGGTCATAGCTGTGATCAGTGACGAGGCAACCAACTACTTCCAAATAAACAAAGGTAGCGTGGACTCACCCTATATCCTATGGGAGGCCCATAAGGCTGTGGTGAGAGGAAAACTTATCAGTGTTGCAACGCATAGAAAGAGGGAGAGACAGAAACAAACCGCAATTCTGCAAGGAAAGATTAAGACCCTAGAAGAGGCACATAAAGCAAATCACAGTATAGCAACTGAGACAGAACTGTGGGACCTAAGAGGGAAATTAAATCTATTACTGACTGACAAAGCTGAAAAGGCCACAGCTTGGACAAAACAAAAATTCTACGAGAAGGCCAATAAGGCTGACACAATGCTGGCCACAAGACTGAGGAAGGATAGAATGCAATCTAGAATACATAGCACTAGAAAAAAAGATGGGGTGTGCACAACAAATCCACAGATAATAGCTAATGAATTCACCACATTTTACAAAGAGCTATACAATGGAGATAAAGTAGATAGAGGGAACACCACCAAGGAAAAACAGAGAGCATTCCTCAGAAAAATGAATTTGCCTAAACTCACAGTACAGGATATAACAACACTATCCCAGCCAATAACTTCGACAGAGGTATTAGAAACAATAAAGGGGTTGAAAAATTCCAAGGACCCGGGTCTAGATGGCCTGTCCAATATATACTATAAAAAACTAGCCCAAATATTAGTTCCCCAACTATTAAAGATATTTAATAAAGCTCTTGAGGGAGAGCAATTTCCACAAACAATGCTGGAATCGAAAATAATATTAATACATAAAGAGGGCAAAGACCCCACCCAATGCAAAAGCTACAGACCGATATCCCTGATCAATAATGATCTTAAAATAATCTGGGCTCGATGCCAAACTTTCTTCTCCCAGGTAATGCCTCGTGATAAGTTATATTCTGCCCTGAGCAGAAGCACAAATTGCGATATTTCACCTGCAGAACTTCAGCCTCACACCCTTTATGTGTCAGGGTATTGTGAGATTATTATAAAGAAAGGTCACTCAGAGTTTGTATAAGGTAAGGTTTGTTGTTTATTGTGATACAACAAAATAACCAGAGAACATCATAAGCAAAATTGCAAAGAACAGCTAACAGTAAGCTAACAGTAAGCTAACAGTAAACTAACAGTAAGCTAACAATCCATTTCTACCTATGCAGAGATTATTTAGTTAGTATGCCTGTCATACTCACAAACACAAAAGATATTATGATAGGTGTGACGGGAGCTTTGCGACAGGCTATAAATAATACACCACCAAAGATATAACTGGGTTGAACTGGACGAGACTTAGATATGATAAAATATAATTTATTCCTTGAAAAAGGTGAACACACGAGATATACAAATAACAGACAAAATATGGACACTTACTTAAAGGTTAGGACAAGAAAGCCATCAGGATACAGGATGGTCCATTTCTTCCATAATTCAGTTTCAGATGTTGACATCACAGCAATACATGAAGATCATACATGAAGACCCATGAAGACACATGAAGACATTTGAGTAAGGGTTGATACTGACTTATATACCATTTCAACCCTTCTCTTACACTCAAGGCGCCGAGCTGTCTAGCAAAAATCTCTTTGAAGGAGATTTTGGTTTCCCTGTAAGTGTGAAGACCGACACTTAAAAACCACTCAGCCCCTTTGTTCTTGCCCTTTGCATAAACAATCAGGACAGTTCGCCTTTGATCACCGGGCTATGCTAATTCTTGCAGGATGCCCTTCCTGCCCTATTTAACATAGCAGATGGAGTCTGCATTTTTCAGAGCAGACCCAAAACCCCATATACATTTTAATAACTACACATATTAAAATACCTGGTTTTGGTAGGTCCAGGGGGTCCAAACTTTCCAGACCGTAATGCCGGAAGTGGTACACTATAGGGTCCAAATTTCAGCCCACTACTACCTTCGGAACCGGAGTTATACAAATATCACATAAACCGTTTCATATTTTATTATAAAAATCTCCGCTAAAAAGAAATCTCAGCGTTTCACTAAATCCCCATTGAAAACAACGGGCTCCGCCGCCATGGGTTTCAATGGAGCAACTCCGCCGTTGTAGTCAATGGAGTTTTCCGCCATAGACTTTCAATGGAGGAACCGCCGCCATTGAAGTCTATGAGAAAATCCATAAATCTTTACCTTCGTCCACACTCTGTCTGGTTGGTCTGAGGGGGCTGGGAAGGGGCATGCATTAAAGCCGGAACCTAAGCTATATGCCACCCAAATCCCATCCCTCTGGTCATTCCAGAACCGGAGATATGGACTTACACATTTCAACATTTTACACTGTCGTTTTTTCGCCATGCGGCTTTTCCCCATTGGAATCAATGGCCGGCGCCGCCATTGACAATGCATGGTGCCCGTCCCCATTAGATACAATGGTGCGACCCTCCTTCTCCGCTCGACCCCTTACGGGGGTCCTTCATTCCCGGACCCGGTGTGGATCGTGTGTGGGGGTTCCTAGGGTTTAGGGACAAAAAGAATTTTATTCCCAGGGGCCCTAGAACCCAAGATTCCCACGCCAATTGTCGTTGAACTTGACCGTAGTGATTAAACTCTTTTAAAAGACATTGTATCCGCTTTTGCGGTCTGCGGTTTGGCTGGCCTATTGATTTACAATGGGAAACCGCCGCTCCTCCTCTCGGACGCTACCTGCTGGTCGTCGCTGGAAAACAGGTCCAAAACCGCTACTTCCGCCATTAGAAAGCATGGAGGCTCAATGGCGACCTATGGACGGCTGCAAAATGGAGCCTGAAAAGGCAGGAAAATTACACATAGGGCTATAATCACTATTTTAACATTAACCCCTTCCCTCCCGCATCAACCCTAGTGTATGTGTGAGTGCAAACACCAGGATAAAACAATACATTTACACAGGGGAATAAACATTTGGATTTTGAAGCAAGGCAAAACACATTACTGGACCTCAGTCCAGTTAACCCCTTGCTTCCCTGATGAGAGTAGAGGGTGGCCAAATGGGGTGTAACCCCTTTAATCCCGGGCTAAATCCTCTCTATCATGACAGTAGCTCACGCCAGTCTCATCTAGGTCTCGTCTCAGTGTGGTTTTCCACTTCGGTTCTGATCTTTAACATGGCGTTACGCTAACTTTTATTGTGTGTTTCGTATATTGCGTACGTGATGGACGAGTGACACGTGAACATCTTCTGTGGCTACTGACGTGTGTTACTGGCATTTACAGTTTGACCACAGCGTGTTTACAACTCAAACAACTTCTGCTTTTATGCGTAAGTACCTGTGTCCCAACGGCATATGTCCTAACACCATATCCTGGCCATTTCTTAGCAGAACAAAGAATCCTAACTGCAAAAATTCTAGTAACTGATATTATTTCCAAGGCAAGAAAAATAGCTAAAATTCTGACAGTATGCTCTAAGCTATACTAAGACATATGATTATACTATATATACTATATATGTACCTTATGTTACATGTAACCTATAACAATTATGCAATATATACCGTATGCTACCTGTAATTCATAACAAAAATATTCTCCAAAATATTAGCCACTAGATTGAATAAGTATCTTCCGCAACTGGTAGACACGATGATCAGGCAGGATTTATACGAGGGTGACAGGCAGGGGATAATACACGAAGAACAATTGACTTAATTCAGTTGGCTAAGCACAATAAAACGCCTTCGATGCTACTATCTTTAGACGCTTAAAAGACTTTTGATCGTATTGATTGGGGATATATGTTTGAGACACTTCAGGCATTTGGATTGAAAGGCAACTTTATGAAAGCTATTACATCACCATATGGAGAACCCACAGCTAAAGTATCCTATATTAATATGCAGACCGAGAGAATCCACATCAGAAATGGTACAAGACAAGGCTGCCCTCTGTCACCCTTATTGTTCGCATTGGCGATAGAACCGCTAGCAGCCCAAATCAGGGTGAACGCAGATATCGGGGGGATTAAGGTAAAATAAAAAGAATACAAGCTGGCATTGTTCGCCGATGACATATTGTTAAAAATCTCAAAACCCTTCACCTGACTCTCAAACCTATTTAGTTACCTGTCAGAGTTCCAGAAATTATCAGGGTTTAAAATAAATAATGAAAAATCCGAAGCCCTAAATATAAACCTCCCTCAGGAACAACTAAAGTTAATAAAAATAAACTTTGATTTTGCGTGGAAGACACAGGCCATAAAATACTTGGGAATCTGGTTGACCAACACAACTGACACTATATATGAGACAAACTACCCAACACTAATAAAAACACTAAACAAAGACTTAGAAGAATGGTCCAGGTATCATATTTCATGGATAGGCAGAATAAACGCTATTAAAATGAACTTACTACAAAGAATTTTGTACCTATTCCACACACTTCCAGTACAGGTCAAAGCTAGGGACATCCATGAGTTACAGAAAAAAATCACATAATTCATATGGAATAACAAAAAAGCGAGAATAAAGCTGCCCACACTCTATAGCTCCAAACAATCAGGAGGGCTAGCCTTGCCACACCTGTGGCAATATTATTAAGCGGCAACTGGTTCACTGGCATGCACATAAACAGAGGAAAAAGTGGGTGGAAATTGAGTCCGATATGATACCAGGGTCACCTATAGTAATGATACTGTGGTTAACAAAGAAAGAAAGATGGTGCCCCTGGAATCAATCACACCCTCACTAACCATGTGGGATTCATTGAAACTCAAACACGGACTATCCAATCTCAAATCCCATATGACACCACGGTTTAACAATATTAGCTTTATCCCGGGCACGGAACCAACAGTGTTTAAGGACTGGAGCAAGGCAGGAATCACGAGGGTAAAAGACCTATGGGCAAACAAAGAAATTAAAAAGTTCGAGACAGTAAAGAGAGAAAATGGCCTTCATGATTCGGCCTTCTTTAGGTATCTTCAATTGAGGGATCACATACAGAGGACAGGCCCATATAGTGACTTCACAGCATTTGAGTATTTGTATCTCTTAGGGGAGGACAAAAAAGGTCTGATCTCTACAGTATACAACCTACTGGCGGAGGATAAAAAGGAACCGGAGATAAAGCCCAAACTGATGACAAAGTGGGAGGAGGAGTTGGGAGAACAATTAGATCAGGAGCAGTGGGATAACATATTTGAAGGAATAGCAAAGAGCTCCACATGTGTATTAATAAAAGAAAATGCATATAAAATGCTTCATCAATGGTACTACACTCCACTCCGATTGTCCAAACTTTTCAGAAACATGTCTCCACTGTGTACAAGGGGGTGTGGCCAGCAGGGATCGTTTATACATATGTGGTGGACGTGCCCGAAGGTTACAAAGCTAGGGAGGGCCACACATGATATGGCACAGACAATTCTTGGGTATACCTTCCCCCTAGACTCCTGGAAGGTACTGCTATGCAGGCCAATTGAAAACATGGAAAAAACTGATGACAAACTACTGACACACATATATACAGCGGCCAGATGCGAAATAGCCAAAGCCTGGAAACAGGAACAACAGCCGGCCATATACGCTGTAAAAGCGAGATTATGGAGGATCTGTCTTATGGAAAAACTGACGGGGATACAAAATTACACAGTACAGAAATACCTAGAAGTCTGGGAACCGTGGAGAACTTATATAGGACATATATATATTGCTAGGGGAACTCTCCAAATCTGAAAAACACATAATGGAAGTGCCCTACAAACACATGAGTTAAAGATAGGGGAGAGGGAAAAAAAAAACCACATATCCCCTGAAGAAATCGTGGTGAGATATATTTCGTATCGGTCTAAAACAAGGAGCCTGGAGGGTATTCGGTACTCAATAGTCCACAAAGGTATGTGTGCCTATCTACTGATCTATTAGCATTACTGTTATGGTACACCGACAGGTGGAAAACTGTTGCTAAAGTGATGACACCTTTTTTTATCTTTTCCTTTTCCCTCTCCCAGTCTTTTTAAGTTAATTTATTGTACTAGTTACTTTGTATGCTGTCCCAACAGTGATGTCATTATTGTCTCCCCACTAAAAGATGTTATATGCCTGATACAAAGCTATGTATTTCAAAAGTAACATCCTCCCCTTTTTATGTTCTGTACCCCACTCCCCACTGGTCTTATCAAAAAATGCAAATAAGGAACAAGTTTACAAAAGAGTTAATTGTGTAATTGATTTGGATGGTATTTTAATTGTTTTGGGATTTGATTAATTAATGGTAATTTATTTCGGTTGCCTTGCTTGGTTTAAATAGTATACTTGTTTGGATTTCAGTGTATTTTCTTTTGAATATTTTATTGTTAACATTGATTGACAGAGTGTACATGGTGCACAGATTTTATGCATCATGTATACAATGTAAATTCAATGTTTTGATTGGCATTTGATGCTTTTGATTGGCAGATGAGAATGATTTTATTAGGAAATAGGATTTTGTTAAACTGTGGCTGATATGGAGAAGTGGTATTTTTATTTGTGCATGTTATTGTTAACCCTTAAACATTTATTTGTATATTGGTTCATCATGTGTATATATATATATATATATATATATATATATATATATATATATATATATATATATAGAGTTGCATGATGAAGCCACTGTACAAATGAATGGGTGAAGGGTGGGTATCGGGCCAGGGTGGCTTAACCCCTTAATTACCTTTGCGGTTATTATCCGATAAGGTGATTAAGGGGTTAATTGATATCAAAATGTAATTGCAATGTATTGGCTATGTATTTTGTTGGCAACGGTCTCCTCGGGCTTCTCACGGGCAAACAGCTGCCGGGTCCACGGGGGACACCTGCGGGAAGGAAAAGGTGGCCCCACATCTGTGGGGGCACCGCAGACCCATACGGACCACCCGAGGGCCCCCAGACCCACGTGGGAACCACCCAAGGCCCCTCAAACACCTGTGGGTCTGTGGGAATTGAGACCATCTCACCAAATACCCTAGGCGGTGATCGGTTTAAAACTCTATGTAGGCGGGAAACTTTTTGGATCCACCGATTGGGCACTTTAAGCCCGGGTGGACTTAATGAATGCCTGGATGTGAGTACCTTTGTTAAATGATGCTTGGACGCCTCTTCCTGCTAGACTTCCTCTGCCCTCCACAATCTTTTGTCTGGATCTCTCCTTGGGATATCCTAGATCCCTCCCTTCCCAACCATCTATCCCATTCCTCCCCAATCCTTCCCCTTTCCCCCCCTTCCCCCTTTCCCATTTCTCCCCCCCCCCTCCTCACACCCTCTCCTGTACCGGAGCTGGGACCACATTATTTTAGTTTAGCTTACACTATATTCACTTTTTGGTGTATGGTCACACACATAGTACATATTAAATATCACTATACATTAATTATTTTTATTATATAGTTTTTATTACAATTATTCACGCACAAATATAGTCACACTTGGACTTAGTTCCATCACCACTAGAATTATTCACATATTGGTAGTAATATAATTGATTTTTAATGTAGTAGTAATTGATAACTTTCTATATTTACACTCATACACTTATCTACAAGCACATAATATTTCACTTACTACATTCATATCCCAGTTCACCCCCTCTTGAGACCTTGCTTTGCCCTGGCCTATAGACTTGAATAAATATATGCACTGTGCTTAAGTTGTTAGGCATATGTTAATATGGGAAATTGCCCTCCTTATAGGGTTCAATATCTGGTAATAATGCTTTCTTGCTGTGTCTTTCATTTGATTCTGTTTAATTATTGGAATTACATTTATATGTTTTTCAACACAATTTGGTATTGTTAAATTGTATGCAATTTGTATTTTTATATGTAATTATACAGGGAGATACCTTTTATATTTTGAATGGTCATGTCAGCTGAGTGGACCATATACATGCACGATTTGTAAAAAATATGCATTCCTTGCATGTCTATCTTTCACGATATTTGTATGACAGGTTTATCAATTATTGATGTATACTTTGTCATGTTATGTGAAGGTTGACTCCCCATATGAATACTATGTGCCTTTTTTTCATCTAATTAATTGTTGTTTGAATAAGATTTTTTCTTTACTCCTTCAACTCAAAGGTTTTTAATATGCATTGTGCGCATCTAACAAATATCAATTAGCACCAAGCGTATATACAGCTGAGAAGGGGAGACTCCCAGTGATCTAGATAATTGGAGAGCATATAAAGTACTGGACCTCCCCCTTCTCTATACTTCCCTTTGAGAAAGTCACCCGTGAGTGACGAAACGCGTCAGGGAGCGTCATCACGTTAGACGCATGGGCATTGACGTCATCACCGCGCGCCGGAACTGATTGAACCGCGCGACTGCTGCAAAGGCTTGATCCACGAGGAGCCATCTTTCCAGGACCCTACACGTGTATATGGAATACACCAGCCCTGGACATCTGTTTGGACACTGATCCTATTGCTGCACGATCGGGACTGCCCCAGGATACTGCAGATACAAACCGGATGGTGGTGATTATTCACACAATGCTTGATTTTACTGCTTTCTTGTAAGCGCATTTCTTAACCCCTTCCCTCCCTTCCCCTCATTAAAATTGACTATTTTACGCTATGGGTATGCGCTCTCTCTTCCCTTTTCATATATATATATATATATATATATATATATATATATATATATATATATAGAGTTGCATGATGAAGCCACTGTACAAATGAATGGGTGAAGGGTGGGTATCGGGCCAGGGTGGCTTAACCCCTTAATTACCTTTGCGGTTATTATCCGATAAGGTGATTAAGGGGTTAATTGATATCAAAATGTAATTGCAATGTATTGGCTATGTATTTTGTTGGCAACGGTCTCCTCGGGCTTCTCACGGGCAAACAGCTGCCGGGTCCACGGGGGACACCTGCGGGAAGGAAAAGGTGGCCCCACATCTGTGGGGGCACCGCAGACCCATACGGACCACCCGAGGGCCCCCAGACCCACGTGGGAACCACCCGAGGCCCCTCAAACACCTGTGGGTCTGACCCAGGGCCCCCCAGACATACCTGTGGGGACCCCATTGTGACCCACGGTGACCCGCGTAGACCACCTGGTGGACCACGGTGCCTGGTGGGGACCACCCATAGGCCTCCAGACCCTGTTTGAAACATGGTGCTGGGCTACTGTAGGTCTGTGAGGTGACCCGTCAGGCCACCGGGGACTCCCGTGGGCCTGGGGTATTAACCCTGTATGTAAAATAATAAATCATGTATTTAAGGGGGGGGCACAGGGGGTGGGTTATGTATTTAATAAATATAATGATGTTTATTGTGGGGCTGTGTATTGTTTTTATTGTGGGTACTGGGGGTGGGGGAAGGGGGTATTGGCCCCAAGGGTATGTGGGTAGGCCTCCAGGCTGGGTATTGGGTGAGTGAGGGTGGTTAGGCCTCACGGGGTGGGGGGTAGTGGGGGAGGATATGTAGGCCTCCCGAGTGGTGGGTGAGGGTGGTTTAACCCCTTAATGACTGTAGCGGTTAATAACCGCTATGGTGATTAAGGGGTTAGGGGACATTACATTGGCCGTTTTTATTCTTGTTCATGTTTTGCAGCATTGGAGGGGGCATGGACGGTGATGAAGTTGAGGATGGCCTTCATTGTGGCAGCTGGACATGGGTGAGTGCTATATGTATTTATTGTATTTATTGTTCTTTATGTATTTTAAATGGGCAAATTCACTATTATCCATATGTGGATAATAGTAATTGTGCACATTACTATACTGTATGTGTTAAGGGTGGTGTATTTATGTGCTGTAATTTTTTTAGGGGTGCACTGAATTGGTACTGCAGGCCTGTGGGGAACACCCGAGGGCCACCGCCGGCCTATAGAATCATTGCCGTGCATCCCAAAAATGTGATATATGTAATGGGGATATAGGGGTTGTTGGGGGCACAGGGGGTGTATTGTTTTTATTGCAATGTTTATTGGGGGCAATTGTCCCCAATAAACATGCTATTATGCCTAACCCCTTCATTGGCTTAGTGGATATCCGCTACGGTAATGAAGCAGCATTAATGTATTTTCATAATATTGTGCGGGAGCAGGGGGTCCCCTGAGCTGAACCGCATTGATTTGTGGCTCAGGGACCCCCTGCTTCCCGAGTTACAGGCCCCGGTTTGGGGCAACGGTGCCAGTGTCACCGCCATCTTTATAGCGGGCACGTCGCGTATGGGATGCTATAAAGATGGCAGCAACACTGGCACCCGATGAAACATACCGGGGCCTGTAACTCGGGAAGCAGGGGGTCCCTGATCCACAAATCAATGCGGTTCAGCTCAGTGGACCCCCTGCTCACAGTACACTATTATTAAAAATATATTCATGCTGCTTTGTTACCATAGCACATAGCCGTAAAGGTAAGGAATGATTGTTTATTGATATGGTGTTTTATTCATAGTGTATATGTGCAGAGGGTCTCCGAAGCTGAACCACTTTGGTTTTAGGTCCGGGGACCCCCTGCTTCCCGGGATACAGGCCTTTTTATGGGGGTGCCGGTATCCCTCTGCTTTGTTTACATACCGCGGTCACGTGATCGGGACATTTAAATGCAGAGGGATATCGGCACCTCATAACGGGGCCTGTATCTCGGGAAGCAGGGGGTCCCTGGACCTGAAACCAATGCGGTTCAGCTCCGGAGACCCCCTGCACATGTACACTATGAATAAAATTGTATTTAAAAGATTTTTTAATGTGCCGATGTTTGCGCCGAGAGAGCGGCGGATCTCTCTCTGCTGCAGACACATCTCGGCAGGGGACCGCTTCTCGGCAGCTTCTTGCCAGGCAGACTGTCCCTCCACCGGTTACTCGCCATGTTTGGCAATGTTGCTCTCGCTGTGATTCGCCAGGGATTCAGCCCTTCCTGCATACAGCAAGGGGAACATGCCAAAAACATGGCGAATTCAAACCCCTGGCGAATGCAATTTTTTGCTGCTTAGTGCATGACCCCCATAATGTCCATTCTGTTTTAGGTAATAGGACGTTATGATGAGACCTTATATGAACTGAGCTTTGTGGATCTAGTTAGTTACATCTCCTGAGTATAGCCTTACACAGCCCTGACATTTTTGATTAAAGATATGAAAAACTTTGACACAAGGTCACAAACCAGACACAATTTGCTTTCTCAGACGTAAAAACAATTGTAACCTTGTCACAGTTCACAAGCGATTCACCAAGTATTAAAACAATGTGCATTGCGACTTCTCTAAAATCACTAAACTCACATGCAAAATTATGGACAATTGCTTCTTGATGTTGGGACCATAGATAGTACGTTTGCAACATTATTAGCCCCTTTTTATGCTTGGCAAATGTTTGGCTACAGTAGGAATCAAAATTGGGGGGAAATATGCTAATGTAATTTATCAAATGACCTAAATGCCCATTTAACCATTATTTTATATTTATATAAATGATAATAAGAAGTTAAACTAATCACAAGGTAGATTACATATTCTATGAAATTCTATTCTACACTTCACAGCATGTTTATAACAATATAAAAGTGTTTTATTTTTCGCATTTTAGTGTTGTCATCTAGGGAATTATGGTAAATAAAGAGGAGACCAGCTGTACAGAATGTTTCTCCTTTTGTATTCAGGGTAATGAATGAAGAAGGAAAATTGAATGGTATTTTAAAGGGATAAGAGTAGAGAAGGGTGAAATTCAAATCTGCTGTGAATTTGCTAATTTTTTCTTCATCTGTGAATTTTCGCAGATTAGTCCCAAAAAGGCAGATTTTTCACTGAAAATCAGAGCCTGAAAAAAAATGGGGGGGGGGGGTGAAAGATTGAGACCTATATCAATAGAGTCCGAGTACTATATATCCCCTAAAACTACCCTCCAAACCACAAATGGGGAGACACCTGTGCACACCTGAGATGTATATGTATGCTAATGGAATATATATATATATATATTTGCATGATTCAAACCCCACACACCTCCTAAAAGATTTCCAAAAGGCCTATACTGACAAGCTAAATCCTAAGTCACATTTTGAGGAAGGAAGTACGAATTTCAGACCCAACAGGATCAGAACCAATAACCTCTGTTATTCAGGGCAGCAGCTCTAACAGTGAGCTAAACCACCTGCTGAATAGCTCCACTGGGAGCATACTTTTGAGCTCTACTGCTCGCACCTGTAGCTAATCATACTCATGGACACTCTCCTGGCATCCTTTAAAAGCAGTGGAGTATGGGAAATTATCCCCAAACCGGTGCTCTAGATCATAGAGAGAGAGAGAGAGAGAGAAAGAGAGAGAGACATGGTTGCTGTGTAAAGTCACTAATGATGAGTTGTATGTGACAATCCAGGAGCTGTATAAGCGCTGCACAATAAACACTTGAATAGCAGGCCAATTTGTACTATGGATGAAGATCACAGGTAGGGGAAGAGGGGGGGAAGGAAGAGACCAGCACCGCATGATGCCGATCGACCCAACACCCACAACACCCCCAACAATATCCTGCCGTCACACACTGGCCCTTGTGGCATGAAAGATAAGCAAAGCAATTCACAGCCAAGAAGTGTCTGTGTCCATCCGCAGTTCAGCTGATGCCAGTCCTGATCAAAACGTGCTCCAGCCGGTGAATAAATATACAAAAATTGGAAAAAATGGCGATGCACTGTGACTGGTAAAAGCTGGACAAGAATCCGTTAAAAAGGATTTATTGAAGTTGAACCAAAATCACATCACTCCAGGAATCATCCTCTGATGCATTTGATAAAGTACTATCGTGGTACGAAACGTGTCAGAGGATGCACTTTACATACTTACCTTGGGAGTGGGACTCCTCCAGTGCCAAGTCGGTCCCGCATGTGGATGCGGAAGTTCGGTCAAACTTCCCGTCAGGCCCAACTTCTGGTGTGAACTGGTGGGGGACAGGCAGGCCCTGGGAGAGGCCCAAAGCAGATGAGACCCGGCAGCAACTTAAGGCCCAGCAGCTGGACATAGAAGTGAGGCACAACCTATGACCTAGTATCGGTATGTAGTGATTACACTTATTGTGACAGTATCTTGATATTAATCTCAATATAACCTTTTTTAGATCACTTGTTTCTGTGTTTCTTTTTTTCATTCCATCAAATATGCTCAGAATTGTTTTTCTATTTTTTTTTTACAAAATACATATACACATATTTGCAGTACTGTACACATTATAGTAAAAAATACATATTCAATATGCAGCCATTTTTCATTTTGACAATATTACCCCCCCCCCCCCCCGATCCAATATCTTGTCATAAATCTGTCATCGATCAAACCATAAAAATGTGTTCTTTACCATCTGCAGTAAATCTGGAACATGTCTAAGAGCCTTTGCACGTTATCCCCAATAACAAATATTTATTAAAAAAATACTAGATTGGAAACATAGCACTCTTGAAGATACTTCCATTGATTTTTATATCTTCTGTGGAACAATGTACATGTTGGGCTGAAATGAAATCATCATGTTTCCAGCAGACAGCTTTTTATTTCATGTACAGACATTCCAAAAAAAAAAAAATCTCTTTTTTTCACAGCATACATAAACTGCACAAATTCATGTGCTGACTGAATCAACATATGTATCTCCAGGACAATAAGCTACTGGTATAAAAATAAAATTGCATTTGCCTGCCATTCAAATGGAGGTGGTTATAACTTCAGTTCTACTGCACCGACACACTTTATTCGAGCAAATACCCAGTATGTACCTGGCAGATACCTGAAATGCGCCGCTCCTCACCTCTGACAAGCCCCGTTGTGTTTGCCTTCCCAGCCTGGGTTCATGCCTGGCTGACGGGCGGCTGATCTGTTAAATGATAATGATTAGGATTTAATAGGCTGCAATGCTTCGCGTGTCTACCAGATGGCATAAATTCATGAATTGTAATGCAGTATATATATATACTGTGCAGTATTGCAGCCAGTGGGAATAAAATGCTTCAATCCCTGCCTGGAAAATAACCCAATGCACTCGGGCAGAAAACAGTCACAAACCTCAATACACCCGGGTATACCCGAATTCGTGGGACTAGCCGAGCTCGAATAAAGTGTGTCGCCAGTGTAGAATCTATTTACTTATCTGATTGCTTAATTTTGTGTTTTTATGCCTATTTATGTGTCCTTTCAATATTATTATAGATACAGTATACAAGATTTTTTTTTTTGTTTGAGATGTATACAGGTGTAACCCCCTATGTCGTTACTAAGAGGTGAAGTTAGTTTGGGCAGGGGCTGACTAGCACATGTTTTGTT
>NC_134484.1:359192856-359203880 GCF_040206685.1 Ascaphus truei
GCCTTTTTCAGTTTATGTCTACTCCAGAGTTTTTGAGTACTACTTACCGTAACACCCAATACATTGAGATACACCTAGTATGGTAGTTTGAGGTATAACTTATCTACTATCTACTAATAGTTAAATCTTGTACTCCCTTTGAGTGACAATTTAATCAGGTGTGGTTTGAAAGACATGGGCCTGCCTGGTACATCATTGACAGACACTAGATCTTTCCATATATATATACCACACTGAGGCGCCAGCTACGTTCTTAGTTTATTACATCTCTTAGGTGCCAGTAACTTTGAAGTTCCTTCAATTATTACCGCTACCAGTTCACTAATAATGACTGGGTAGTACTTTGTTTAATACTTTTTTAATTGTGTTGTGTGTCTATCTCTTCACTTATTTTTCCCATATACACCATTAAAGGTTATTTTTAACAATCTGCATTTACCACTATATGAGTGCTTGTTTATAAGCAGTGTTCGACAAACCTATACATTTGCTCACCCCGGGCGAGTGGATTTAACCCCCGGGCGAGTAAATATTGGCCCAAGCAGCACACGTTTGGTACTAGGTGGCGAGTAGATTTTTTTGTGTGGCGAGTAGATTTTTTGGTGATTTGTCAACCACTGTTTATAAGGGTTATTTTTCTTGCCTAGGCAAGTACAGTTTTTTGTCGCCTGACCTCTTTACCCCTGGCACCATCTCACAGACAGTAGCTTGAGCCCATCCCCGTCTCTCCCCCACTCCCTATTACTACATTGATGATCATCAGTCTTAAAAGGGTTACAACCCAATTTCTAAGGATTTGGGGCTCCATCAATCCACTGTCAGACAGTCTACAAATGGAGAAAGTTCAAGACCACAGTCACTAATCCGATTGCCAATTCTTGGAGTCAGGAAGGAATTAATTTTTCCCCTTAATGGGGTTTTTTGTTTGCCTTCCTCTGGATCAATAAGTAAGTATAGATATAGAATAAAGTATCTGTTGTCTAAATTTAGCATAGGTTGAACTTCATGGAGGTACGTCTTTTTTCAACCTCATCTACTATGTTACTATGTAACTATGTAATATGTAACTCTTCCCAGGAGCGGTCGTCTTATCAAAATCTTTCCATGAACAAACCGGCAAATCATTGAGTAAGCCACACAAGACTTCATAGTTACATCCAAGGATCTGCAGGCCACTCTTGCTGTGGCTAATTTGAGTCTTCATGACTCAACAATCAGAAAAATTCTGAACAAGAATGGTGTTCCTAAAAGTATAGCAAGGAGGATACAAATGCTCTCTAAAAAGATCATTGATGCCTGTCTAAAGATCACTGAAGAGCAACTGTATTGACTTACTATAATAGAAAGAGAGAGAGAGAGAAATATAGAAGCACTTGCTCCCGATAATTAAATTTATTGACAAGATACAATATAAAAAATTCACAGGGATAGAATGTGCAGATACATAAGCAAATGGCATATGCATCACTGATACCTACAGTAACTCCTAAGTGTATTGGAATAACTCTACGCATTTCTTCTGAAGTTAGACTTCCTCAAAGGTGAGTCCTGATGAATTCGGGGAGTGTGTGCAGTGAGAGTGTGTGCAGTGAGAGTGTGTGCTGGGAGCAGTGTGTGCTGGGAGCAGTGTGTGCTGGGAGTAGTGTGTGCTGGGAGCAGTGTGTGCAGTGTGTGCTGGGAGCAGTGTGTGCAGTGTGTGCTGGGAGCAGTGTGTGCTGGGAGTTGTGTGTGCAGTGTGTGCTGGGAGCAATGTGTGCAGTGTGTGCTGGGAGCAGTGTGTGCAGTGTGTGCTGGGAGCAGTGTGTGCAGTGTCTGCTGGGAGCAGTGTGTGCAGTGTGTGTGTGTGCTGGGAGCAGTGTGAGCAGTGTGTGCTGGGAAGTGTGAGCAGTGTGCAAAAAAAATGTAAAAAAAACCGGGAGCCTCGTGAAAACCGCGTTATAAGCGGATTCGCGTTATATAGGGGCGCGCTATAATGCTGTACTTGCAAGTTCTTGGATGGTGATTTGTGTACACGTGATAATTAGCATGGTTTATCTTTCACACAGGTAATCAGTCATCAAGGAAAAATTCATTAGGGTATTCAAATCCATTTTACAGTTCTGTCGAGGGCGCAAAAATTTAAATTGAAGGCACAGAGACTTGAGTTTGTATCAGGAAGTGACTTATAACCACTTATTGCTGTGGGGAAAATGGAGGTTAGGCTTATTGTCTCATACCTGATTTCTGCCGCTTCAGTCAGCCGGTCATGCCATGCATAACTTTAGCCACCAAAACCTCATAAAATCCAAAGATTTATACTGCCACAGACATACACAGGGATTCAAACAAACTTTTTACGTGAGGTGGCGTGTTTTTCACTGGGATTTGCATGCTGAGAATCTGAGATTCTAAATCTTGGTGTCATTCACTGACCAACAAAATATATTTACATTGTCTCTTTTTGTTCTCTGTATCAATTCTTTATTATTTTTGTCTGCAGACATAACCTCTAACGGCAAATTTTGAGAACTTTGGTTTCCCATTATTCTCCTGCTACAGTAACTAGCGCAAGCTGATTACGTACAACACCTGTTACAATAACCAGCGCAAGCTGATTACGTACAATTTTACTTTACATTATCAAAACAACTTGATTACATACAATTCTTTTGGCATGTTATTGATAAAACAGAGTAAACATACAATCAAGGACCTGTCGTGACACTCTTGAAGAAAATCCCTTAAGCAAATTTTCTCATCATAACAATACAAAAACTTCAGCGAAACTCTTTCCTTAGTCCCAATAAAACCTTACAACTCTAATACTTTTAAAATGGATACTGGAGCAGAGATTAATAAACTCATTTGAAACTGCTAGATTGAGACACCCTTCCAGACCGAGCTCTCTAGACATCACTCAAACAATTTTTAGACTTATGCTTTTCTCCAAAGGTGCCCTTTACCTTGATTCTTATGAGCGCTCAGGTTTGAGTGACCGAAGAGTGAATATTTCAGGTACTCAGCTTCCGATATGTTGGGGACTCTATTCAATTTGGGCGCCATCTATGAAAAGTGTGAATAAAGAAACAAGTCTGAGGGTTCAATGGTAAAATGACAAATTAGTTTATTGATTTAACAGGTGCACACAGGAGATAGCTTCAAAACAAAAGCTCTCTGCAGAAATATGGCCTACAAGACATATTTATACCATAATATAAATATTTATACCAATATAAAGCTCACGTCCCCTTTATGAGGTGGCTTGTACGTTATTACATATACATATAAGATAAACAAATATGAATACGAGAACATTGATTTAATAATATAAATGTAAAAAATAGCCAAAATTAATTGGGTCAGCTACAAAATTATTATGCAAGCTCGTAACCTTTCCCCTACATTCACTGGTTTCTTGGATGGGTGTATTTAACCAGGAGACCCTCCCCCTAAATGTGAGAAGTGGCTTTATCTCTGTCTAGTTTCACAATGGCGGCATATCTTCTCTTCAAGTTTTGTGGCTAGCTGAAGGCTTATTATCGCAAAAATATTCTAGGAACAAAAGTAAGAAAGAAAGAAAAACATGTTTCTTTTAAACCTCAACTTTCATTCCAACTTTCATGCAGACAATAGACAAAATGGATGACAAGATCAGGCACCTAACATGGATGCTGAACAAAAATGGCTGCTTAGATCCTAGTGTTGTTTACGTCAGACCCCTACCTCCTTGCATCATATACTCAACACACACACACTCATATATATATACACACATACAGGAGATATTATATATCCTATTGTTACGCTTGTGCTGCTAGCAGACCAGACCTGTCACCTGCACTGAGGTGGGACGTATAGAAACACGTACCCGCAGCGGAGAGAGCGTGTCTGGAGTGTGGTGATATATATATATTGTGACAAACAGCTTACTCCGGGGCTCCGCCGTTTGTCCGGGACTGTTAGAACACGGTCTTTTAGGGTAGGTTAAATGATGAGGCGTCACGTGCTGTTCCTTTAAACAGGCTATGCCTGGTTTATTCAGTCCCAGGCACTGAGACTGCCACAGTGCATACAACAGAAACACATCAAAACAAAAAGCTGCTCACCTGAGCGATAACTTAACTTAGATTTTCCCTAACTCAGGGTGGAAGTGGCTTTTCCACTTCCAACAACAAAACAAGGTACTTTTCAGTTTTAGACAAAAAGGAACAGAACCATTTAACCTGTTTGGGGAGAGGCTTTTCCCCTCTCTGCTTCCAGCAGCCTTCCTGTCTCCAGGCTCTTGGGGAGAGGGGAGAGGAAACAGGAAATCAGTTTAAATACCTGATTTCTAATTAGCATGACAGGTGACAGAAATCAGGCAGCAGACAAACTCTGCTCTGGATCCCTCATCCCTCAGTTCCAGCACTTGCCAAACTGTGGGATTGAGTGCATGTATTATGAGGCTGCACTCCCAGGCCAAACAGGATAGAAACTGTTCAGTATCCTGGGAGCCCTATATATGGAATTTATTACCATTCCCTGGTTTCTGTCACAATATATATACTGTACACACGTGTGTATACACATATACACACATACAGTTAGGTCCGGAAATAATTGGACACTGATACAAGTTTTGTTATTTCGCTTGTGTACCAAAATAAATTCATGTTACAGTTAAATAATGAATATGGGATTAAAGTGCAGTCTATCAGCTTTAATTTGAGGGTATTCACATCCAAATTGGAGAAAAGGTTTAGGAATTACATCTCTTTAATATGTAGCCCCCTCTTTTTCAAGGGACCAAAAGTAATTGGACAATTGACTCAAAAGCTGTTTCATGGACAGGTGTGGGCTATTCCTTCATTATTTCATCATCAATTAAAAGGTCTGGAGTTAATTCCAGATGTGGCATTCGCATTTGGAAGCTGTTGCTGTGAACACACAACATGCGGTCAAAGGAGCTCTCAATGCAAGTGAAACAGGGCATCCTTAGGCTGGGGCCATAGAGCGGGTAGCAGGGCTGAGGCGCGCTGATGCTGAGGCTCGCCTGCTGAAATCTGCGCGATTTCATGCCCATGCAGGCGAGCCAGCGGGCGCGATCGGGAGGCGGGGGTGACTGAGGGAGGCGGGGCAGTGACGTCGCTGGGCCAATCGCCCGTGATGCACCGACGTCAACGTCACGGCGCCGACGTCACGGCACCGTGATGTTGACGCTGCTCCGCGCTGATTTGATGTTTTCAGCCGACAGCGCTCTGAAAAACAGCTTAGCTGTCGGCTGAAAAATCCAGCGCCTCAGCACGCCTGCTGACGCTCACGTGAGCCCCCTCTAAAGACATCCTCATGGAGGATGCAGGGGCTCAGCGCGGAGCGTCCGTATGGCTCAGAGCGGTCTCCCCTGCTATGGACTCGGCCATACTGCAAAAGCAACCCAGGAGTTTTTTTAAGGCAAAGAAGTGGAATATTCTGCAATGGCCGAGTCAATCACTTGATCTCAACCTGAACGCGCATGCATTTCACTTGCTGAAAACAAAACTTAAGGCAGAAAGACCCACAAACAAACAACAACTGAAGACAGGTGCAGTAAAGGCCTGGCAAAGCATTATAAAAGAGGAACCCCAGCGTTTAGTGATTTCCATGCGTTCCAGACTTCAAGCAGTCATTGCCTGCAAAGGATTCTCGACAAAGTATTAAAAATGAACATTTTATTTATGATTGTGTTAATTTGTCCAATTACATTTGAGCCCTTGAAATAAGGGGACTGCGTATGAACATGGTTGCAATTCCTAAACGTTTCATACAATATTTTTGTTCAACCCCTTGAATTAAAGCTGAAAGTCTGCACTTCTATTGCATCTTGGTTGTTTAATTTAAAATCCATTGTGTTTGTGTACAGAGCCAAAATTATGAAAATTGTGTCAGTGTCCAATTATTTCCCGACCTAACGGTATATATACATATATATACATATACACTCACATATTTTAGTAGTGGAATAAAATAGAGTTTATTCCGGCAAACCCACATACTGTACACACAATGAATATAAAAAAATACATACAGTATATACTGTACACTACCGACACACTTTATTGAAGTGTGGTCGGTACCGCAAGCCGGGAAATCTCCCGGCTTGCTAGTGGCCGCCCCTCGGCGTGCCGCGCGTCATAGACGCGCGGTCACGCGTCATCGGGAGCGTGCGCCCCCTGCACGCGTGTCCAGGGGCTCCCCGAGGGAGCCCTGGTGTCCCGCGATCGCGGGACAGCGGCAGGGGGTTCCGGGGGACCCGGCGGACCCGGCAGCGGTAGGGAGAGCGCCCCGATCGGAGGGCGCTCTTCCGCTGCTTCGGCGCGCGCCCGTCACACTCGGGCGCGCGCCAGGCTACTGCTGCGGAACAGAACGGGCAAATGCTCGAATAAACTGTGCCGCAGCAGTATATATACACACACATACTGTATAATGTATATACAAATCTGTGTGATATAGAATAGTGCACACATGAACAGGAATACGTTGAGCATCCTGTGCTGAAGCGGTTCTGTGTGGTCTAGCAAATTAGAATTTTAAAACACAAAGACTCGTGGTTGCTGACTTGAGTTTCCGGATGGTATTGTGGATGACGCCAAATTTAATTTTATGCCTGCATTTTACCAACTGTTAACCCAGTTTAAATCATGAATAACTCATCGACATTTTGGTCAAAATATCGCAAAAGGCACAGGCTTAGCTCAAGAAACCACGTGGCGTAGCGGAAAAACAAATGGAACACATCTGTATGGAACATCTACCACAGATAAAGAAGCCTTTAGGTATCTCTTGTATCTTATTGTATGAACCTCTAGAAACAAACATACTACATGATAAATGGGTTGCTAATGTCTTAGCCTTCCTAAAGACAAGTTTAGGACCTTCTTGTATAACAGAGGAAATATCCTTGTCTAAGGAAAAAGTATTCCAATGTTTATGTATGATGGCTCTGTTCTCTTTTGCCTGTCAATTAGATGTAGTTATAAACATGGGGCAAGTAGCATCATCCTTTCCCTACAGATATATTCTAGTTTTACGTTTAGAGCTTCTATGTGTCTGATGTATAAGATTCATCCTATGGTTATGCTTGTGCTGCCCGCAGACCAGACCCGTCACCTGCACTGAGGTGGGACGTATAGAAACATGCACCCGCAGTGGAGAGAGTGTGTCTGGAGTGTGGTGGTAGCATAGCCGGCCAGGGAGTGTAGGTATAGTAAGGTATGTACTTGCCGGATCCGGGGTAGCAGGAGTGCCGTAGTGAGTTCCGTAGCTGAGGGTCGATGATAGCAGAGGTCCAGGAGGTCGTGGTACTAAAGCCGAGTCTGAGGGTTTTAGAGGTCAACGTAGAGAGGAGGAAGCCGGGGTCGAGAGCCAGAGAGAGGAATCAGCCAAGCCGGGTCAGAACCTGAAGAGAGTACAAAGTGAGAGCACAGCACAGAATCCACAACTGCTAGAGAAGAGACTATGCAGAGCAATGAGCCAAAGGGAGGACTGGGGTTATAAAGGTAGGTGGTCCAATAGAGGCAAGGGGCAGAGCAGGGGTGTGCCGCGGAGCACTCAGTGATTGGAAGGCAGTGTGTTTGTTTTTAGCGATCAGCTATGCCGGTGAGCGTGGCCAGCGCAGATGCCGGGGGGCGGAGTCAGAGGCAGAGTGCAGTGCATAAATTATAGCCGGAGACGCACGCACGCAACGCTACAAACCACTTTCTGGGCTCGCCCCCGCTACTGTGGGTGTGTGGCACAGTCCTTCCCACCTCAGTGCCGGGGTCAGGTCTTGTTTGTGGGCTTGCGCAAGCGTTACACCCTTTCAACGAAGCGCTGTGCCATTTCCCCGGATTGTATATAAAAGGCTTCCTTACCTGAACATAAACTTTTTAACCGGATAAATTGCGCCGTTGGGATGCCCTTGATCAAAGACCTGGGATGACAGCTCTGAGCACATAGGAGAGAGTTTCTTGAATGTATTTTTCTATAAATATCAGATTGAATTAATTTATCGATGTCGATATAGAGAATCATGTCCAAATAATTAACGTAATGCATATTGTGCTCAAAAGTGAAACGTAAGTTAAGACCATTAATGTTTAATTGTTAATAAAAGAAAATGGTGAATTATCATCCCAATCCACAACAAAATCAAATCATCTATCTAACATTTATAAAAAATAATATGCTTACGATACATATTAGAATCATGATAAATGTGCTGAAGTTCACATAAATCCATAAATAAATTAGCATATGAGGGTGCAAAAGAGGTCCCTATAGCCGTGCCCGGTTTCTGTAAATAAAATTGTGAATCAAACAAGAAATAATTGTGAGTAAAAAAGTGATACAGTAGATCCCAATAAGAAAGTGGAATATGAAACAGAAAGATCAGATAAGTCCAGAAAGTGGCATATATATATATGGCATATGTAACCCTTGTTCCCCCCCCCCTAGACTCAACTGATGTATCTAGGGTGCGTGAGGGGAGATTACATGGTTGTGGGTGGTGCATACCTGTTTGGAACAGGAGGGGCCTGAGCTTCCCGCAATGTTATAGGGGAGACAGGACCAGGCTTCTGAGGTATTGGCCTCCATGTGGTCTTATTGGTGCAGCGGCTCCATCTCCTATAATTCCCAGGGATGTGGGAAGAGACCCTTATAGAAGAACCCCCTTGGTCCCGGGGTGAACAATCCAGAATCACACGGCACAATGTATGTGGTATATATATATATATATATATATATATGATATATATATATATATATATATATATATATATATATATAAATTGATGAAGATAGGATGGAGCACATTTGAAAATCGTTTAAGGGAACTGTCCACTTTGCCGTAAAAGGAAAGTGTTTGACCAGTGTATTCTGACTGCGCTCACGTGTGGATGTTAAATTTGGGCCCGAAATGCAAAAATAATTCAGTAGCTTCAGACAACTCAAAGAAGTATGGACAGATGTAAACTGGGTATAACCAAGAAAAAGAATGAAGGGATTTAGAAGTAAACAAAAGTCTGTGACATCATCACAAGGGTGAAGAAATGAAAATGGCAGTGGGACTCACATATCCCTAGAATAAATGGATTCCAAGGGATATCAGAAGACCAAGATCATGACCAAAAATAAAACATGAGTACACAATTAGAATTTTCTTTGGAGGAACATGATAAGAGAGGCTTGCCACTACAGTATCTGTAATGTAATTTTTGAGGTCTTCATCCTGCAGAGAATTGATAAGGACTGAAGCGGATGCCACCCTCTGACCTGTTTCTCTACCAGTATATAGTAACAGTCAATCAGTTCTAGTTGGGTTAACACCCTTAACTTACCTTAGCAATATGTGTGGGCAGTGGTTACAGAGCACCACATCTCAGCACAGGTCTTCTAATCAGTAATAGTTGGGACATACTCCGACATTTTTTCATCAGCAGGATTCTTCTTTGTTTGTGTGTTTTGTGCACCATTTAAGCACAGTGGGGGCAAATCATTATTGACACTGTATGTGTATATAACCATATTCATAATTAATTAACAGTCAATTTAAGTAGAAATTAGCCGTGAGTAGTTTTTTCCCCAGTCCTGCACATTGTGTACCCAAGGGGAAGGTGATCCCTGTTAACAACTAGAAATTGGTGAAAATGTCCATAGACATTCACAAAATATTAAGCGTTTTTCCCTAAAATTAATTGCCTGCAAAAAAATTTGCGAGGTCTCAAATGGCTAATAATGTCACCAAATTTGTAAACGTTCCATGGAATATCACCAGACAGGGGGTGAAACTTCGTGTGTGCCCTATTAATACAGGAGTCTCAGCATTTGGCAAGCAAATTTCCAGATTTTAGAGCATTTTGCAAGCAAATCTAGTGGAGAGAGTTCAAACAGTGCTAGCCTGAGTCAAATCATCCTACTCAATAAACTTCTGGAAAAACAGCTGGACAAGCAGGAGGGCAGTACAAAAAAAAGACAATTTTAGATGTACATAAGTTGGCCTTGTTCATTACCTCTTTTCTGTGATTAATGACGACCCATGGGTTTTCACCACATTGAAATCTGAGAGGTACAGTTTAGCAACCATGCTTGATACTTGTTTTAAACCAAACATGCCTTCATTCTTGCACCAGATGTAAACACCTGCAAAGAGCTCTTTGTTGCCAAGGTGTCAGCTCAAAGGACACATCATTTCCTGTACTTAATTATCCTTCAGTTTATCCTGCTGACACTGCTCTGTCTTCTGCTGTTAGTTGTAGTACTTTAAAATGCAGTACTTGTGCCCATGAGAAACAAGCAACAAAACCTCAACAAATTATAACTGAAGAAGATATCTGGTCAGGCTTAAAGGACATCAGCAACAGATAGAGTCCTCCTGGGAGAAGATGAAACCACAGCAGAACTGGCTGCACACTATATCAGCACCTGCCACAAGCTGAGAGATGTCCACTAACCCCACACCCCTGTGTGAAACTGTTACCCATATACCCTGCAATCATTATACCCTACCCCCTAGTATTCGTGTAATTATTGTCCCTCACCCCTTACTATTCACGCTTTGGTAATACTGAAATGTTCTTTCGTCATGCCAATAAAGCTGATTTGATAGAGGGCCTCATGCAGAGAGCATCGTTATTTCGAAATTCGCCATTTTTTGTACAATTTCGCGCAGAAGACCGGCAGAAAATGGCGAGTTACGAAAAACGCGCCATTTTTTTTTTCTGTTGCTAAAACTCGCCTCGCGGCTGGCGAGAACCTCCATCCAGGTGCGAACGGCATGTAGCGGCTGTTCGCGCCAAGAAAATGGCGCGATTCTCGTATTTTTGCCGCGCCAGGAAAAGATGGCAAGATGGCGCTCGCCGCCTATAGTAAAGGGGAAAAAAAGGCGCAAATTTGTTTTTACACGTTCTGAAGCGCGCATCTCGCCAATTTAAACTCGCCACACGCATCCATGTTAAACATAGCAGAATTCGCACTTTTCTGCATATGGAGAATAAAACTCTCCAAAAAAGCTACTTTTATGAAATTCGCCATTTTAAAATTCTATGCTA
>NC_134484.1:359204080-359206580 GCF_040206685.1 Ascaphus truei
AGCCCGGCATGCATTGTTTGATGTACTCCTGTGTACTTGGAGAAGGTATTTGCAGAATTCCAGATGCAGTATTTCTGTTGGGCTGGTATCCCATTTTGTGGAGTCTGGGTATGTTACGGGGCCCCACACCTCGCTGCCGTACAGAAGGATGGGTGTGATGATGCTGTTGAATATTTTCTCCCATATTCTTATTGGTGGTTTGAGGTGGTACATCTGTTTCATTATTGCATAAAATGCTCTGCGGGCCTTCTCCTTCAGTGTATTTATGGCCAGGTTGAATTTCCACGATGAGCTGATTGTCAGACCAAGGTATGTGTAGCTCGTTGTCTGTTCCAGTGCATTGTCGTCCAGTGTGAATTGAGATATGGTTGGATGTTTTTTTGATTTTTTTTGGAATACCATTATTCTGGTTTTTTCTAGGTTCACAGAGAGTGCCCAGGTCTGGCTGAATTTTTCTAGTATTGCCAGTTTCTGTTGGAGGCCTTGTTCTGTTGGAGAAAGCAGGAGCAGGTCGTCTGCGTATAGTAGAGACTTCATTTCAGTTCCAGCCAAGATGAGCCCAGGTGCTGAGGAGGATTCTAGGGCTGCTGCGAGCTCATTGATGTAGATGTTAAACAGTGTGGGACTCAGGCTGCAGCCCTGTCTAACTCGACGGCCATGATGGAAGAAGTCTGTCCTTTTGTTATTTACTTTCACGCAGCATTTGTTTTCGGAGTACATACTTTTGATCGTGTCGTATGTTCTACCCCCTATTCCGCTCTCTAGTATTTTCAGCAATAGGCCTGGATGCCAGATGGAGTCCAAGGCTTTTTTGAAGTCCACAAAGCAAGCAAAGATTTTGCCCTTGTTGGTGTTGTGGACATGTTTATTGATCAGGCTGTGTAGGGTATAGATGTGATCCGTGGTGCGGTGGTATGGCAGGAAGCCTGTCTGGCTCTTACTCAGTACACTCTGCTCTGTCAGGAAGGTGAGGATTCTGCTGTTCAATATGCTGTTGAACAGTTTCCCCAAGGTGCTGCTGACACAGATTCCTCTGTAATTGGATGGGTCCATCCTGTCTCCTTTCTTGTGGATAGGGGTTATCAGTCCTTCGTTCCACAGTTCAGGGAAGTAGCCAGTAGTGAGGACCAGGTTGAACATTTTCAGTGTTGCTTTTTGAATAGATGGATTGCTATACTTCAGCATCTCTTGTAGAATGCCATCTGGTCCGCTGGCTTTCTTGGTTTTTATTAGTTGTATTTTTTCTTTTATTTCCTGGATTGTGATTGGTATGTCCAGGGGGTTTTGGTTATCTTTTATAGTGTTCTCCAGTGATGTTTGTTTGGTGAGGATTTGTTTTTGTTCTTGCGTCAGGTTTTCTTCTGGGATTTCTTGGTAAAGGTCCTCGAAGTAGTTTTTCCAGATGTTGCCATTCTGAATGGCCAGGTGTCTGTTATTCTGCTTTGTATCCAGATGTTTCCAGGTTTGCCAGAAAGTATTTTCATCTAATGCTTCTTCAATTCTTTCTAGTTTTTGCAGTGTGGTTTGTTTTTTCTTCCTTAGGGGTGTGCCTGTAGTGCTTTAGGTGTTGGTGGTACCTCATTCGTAGTTCTGTATTGTTTGGGTCTCTGTGTTTTTGGTTTGATATTGTTCGCAAGCTTTTCTAAGGGTGTTGCATTCCTTATCAAACCATTTTCTTTGATTTTGTCATTTGTTGTTGGTCTGTTAGGGCTAGTTTTTTCAGGTTTTATTTCTTTGCTATTAGATGGAATATTTGTTGAGGTTACTTACTGGCCAGGTTTACACCGTGTTTGTTCTGCTCGTAGTTTGTGTCCTGGAAGCTTTGGAGTAGGTTTCCAACTTCTGAGCTGTTGATTGTTTCTGTGTATGTCGCGAGGCTCTGTTTTGTCCATTTGTAGGTGGCTTTCAGGCTATGAAGGTTGGAGAGGGTTTTTGTGTGTTGTGGCTTGGTTGGTCTGGTCTCTTAATAAAGAGAAGGGTTTGATTGTGGTCTGATAGGGGTGATGCTGGTGTAACTATGAAAGCACTGATGCTTGTGGGTATAGGTCGGTTATTGCGTAGTCCACTACGCTGCTGCCCAGCACAGAGCTATATTGTATCTACCCAAAGAGTCTCCTCTTGTCCGTCCATTGATAATGTACAGTCCCAGACCGCGACACAGGTTTAGGAGCTCTTTACCATTTTTGTTTGGTTGCACTGTCGTAGCTGTTCTTTGACGTGTCACAGAGCTTTGACATGTGCATTCCAAAGATTAGTTATTCCATCTGAAGATATGTAATCCTGTTCTCTGCCTGTTCTGGCGTTCAGGTCTCCACATATCACACTTTACCCAGGTCTGATAGTGGATTGCCTGCTGTCTGCAGGTCTCGAAGATGTCTCTCTCTCTCTCTCTCATTCTCTCTCTCATTCCTCTCTCATTCTCTCTTCTCTCTCTCATCCTCTCTCTCATTATCTCTCTCTCTCTCGCTCTCTTCTCGCTCTCTCTCATTCTCTCTCTCTC